>NW_010290519.1:0-12095 GCF_000700745.2 Antrostomus carolinensis | reverse complement strand
GAGGGAGAGGGCCGTGTGGGGCTGACCACCCCCAAGGTTGCTCACCCCAAAAGCAGCACCTCAGCGTCTCTCGCAGGGACTTGGTTTTCCCTCAGCGCTTGATCCCACGTCGAGGAGATAGTTCGGGGGTCTGCCCCCACCCGTGAGGCTCGGTGGGGTCTCAGGACAGCCAAAGCAAGGAGGTCATCGAGAGGGATCACACCTCACTTGGGCTCAGGACCCCTTGGCTTTATGGGGGGTGAAAACTCCACATAATATTTAATGTTTCTGAGAGACCGGTCTCATACTCTTCAGATGGCATTTCCTTCCAGTATTTTAGACCACTTTAAAAAGCAATAAAAATGTGGTGCCCAGACAGTCATTCTGTTACCTGTATAAAAGAGCCTCTCCTGAGGGAAAGGTTGGTAGATCTCAGCTGAAGACAGCCCAGGTGCGTGTCATGTATACCTCTGCAAGCGATTTGGCTCGTGGAAAGAAGGATAATAAAAAGTCTTCGGGAGAGCAATGGGTAGACATTGCCACCCCCCCTCCAAGGACCTGGTCCTCAACCCTGCTGAGGTCAATCTCTCTAGATTACAAGAGAGCCTGAATCAAGTGCTTTGCCACACAAGTGACATCCTCAAGGAAAAGTTCAGGTTTTAGAGAGAAAGGGCAGTTGTGCAATATCAATAGAGCTTGACTTGAATTAATAAGATGACATTAATTCAACTAACACTTTACATTTTAATTTCAGGTCTTGCCTTGAGATGAACTCCAGACAAGGAGAAGTTTCATGTCTTCTAGCTAGCTGTCAGGCAACAGCAAGAGCCAGGAGTGATGACAGTTTCAGGAGGAACAGTGTCCTTACTGACCAGGGCACAGTCCTGCAGCTTCCAAACAGGGCCAGGCTGGCAACAATGACAGGTGCCGTCAGCAGTCCCAGGCAAGGTAAGATACTGAGTCAGGTTCAAGGCCATCCAGGAGACAGGATGGGAATCAGGTTACCTACAGCATAGGTTTAGAGTTCATCCAGGAGGACCGTCAAGCAATCCAGGCTAGCAGGAGACAGCACTGAAGGTCAGGCTGCCCTAGCATGAGCTTAAATATGTATGGCTTCTGTACGAATGAGCAGAGGGTGTGGATGTGGTGAAGACCCAGGTTATGCTGGTCGGGGCGTTTTATCATGGTCACCTAGAGCCCTGACACTGATGTCTTCCAATACTACACACAGTCCCCCTACATTAGGGTGTTTGACTGTTCTTGCTAAGAAGTATAAATATTCTTCAGTTGCTTAGTTGATTTTCTTTTGTGAAATCAGCCCTGACTTAGCACCAATTGAAATGAATGCAGAAATTCAGTCAGAGTCTGTCTGCTGAATTACAGATTTGCCTTCCTAATATTTAGATTTATATGTGAATAGTCAGGGAAGATTCAAATTATTCAACTGCTGGGTGCCTTAAACTTGAGCAATTTGAGAATTTGACTTTAGAGACCTAAAAAATAGTCTCAACACTTGATATTGCACTACACGAAGTGAGAGGAAGAATGACAGTGATGTGGCTGGAGCAAAGACTCCAGAAAAGGGGACATCAGGAGGAATCAATGAGTATTGAACATTAACCAAGTGTGATAGTTGGTTGAAACTGAGAAGCGTAGTCAGAATTTATTACTGAAGGATTGACAGACCCACAGACAGCATAGCTATATAGACCTTCTCTCTAATAAAGTTAGGTTTAAACAGAAGACATGTAAGAAAAACAAAAAACCAACCAAACCAAATACAGTGGTAAATGTAATGGTTTTGGAGACTGAATCAAGACTTTGTGAGGTTGCCCTTGCTATGTTGAAAAGGGAGACCTCATATAAATCCTACAGCTTCCCAGGATGGAGGAGCATCTAATTCCAGTCTAATAGGTATTTGTCTTCTGAAATGTCTTTATGCACCTTCTTCAGTTGCTAATAGCTATTTTCTTCCAAAACCTGAATTCCCATCCTCGTTTTTCTTTTTGAATTTCTTTATCACTCTGGGGAGGGTTTTTGCCCATCTTATTCTTTCTTTATCTGTTTCCATTGAGGTTCTATTCATACCAGAATTCAACAATCATGACAAAAAGCGATTTATCAGAGAATCGAGTCCAGGAGTGGTTCAATTCACCTTTTCGACAGAGTATTCCCAAAACCAGTAGTTAAGATATGTTTAGGACATTCTCAGTTATTTTTGTATTTGTGGTGGCTTGAACCACAGTGGGCCATGCGGTCCTGCATTCACTCCCCCACCCGGTGAGATGGGATGTGAGACACAACAAAGGGAGCACGGGGTTAGGAATGAAGGACAGGGACGGCTCCCTCACCAGTTATGGTCACGGGCAAAACAGACTCAAACTTGGGGAAGAAAAATCAATTTAATTCATTGCCATTTCATCTAAGTAATGCAATGAGACATAACTACCACATCTTACAACACCACCCGTCTCTTCTTCCTGGGCTCAAATCACTTTGCTCCTGATTTCTCTACCTTCCCCTCCCAGCGGCACAGGGGGCAGGGAATGGGATTCAGTCAGTTCACCTCTGCCACTCTTCCCAGCATGGAAGTCCAGGAACAAGATTTTCACACACACACACACACACACACACACGCACACACACACACACTCTTTTGGAGATTTTTATTTTATTATTCAGAACTTAGATAACAATTTTCTGCTCAGAATTCTTACTACACTGATTTAGAACAAATAAAATCACTTATCACAGTTTTATGCTCAGTCTTATGCAATCTTCCACTCATACTTACTGAGTACAAGGCAGATCTGAGTTGGAAGGGTGGATTCTTTCTCTGAACTTAACGTAATTTATCCTTAAAGAAGGCTGAAACCTTATGAATTAGCAAAATTCTTTTTTTAACAATCAGTATATTAATTAATATCATGCAAATAATTTATACTTGCCATGATTCTTGGGTGATAATAATTAGCACACTCTGTTCCAATTATTTGGAATGATTTATATGAGACATTAGAAATGAACTTTGAGTTATCTACCTCACTGACTGAATAAACTATGTAATTGCTGGAGGATTTAATTAAAAAACATTCTCTTTTGATGAGATGTTCACCTGAAGTGGGAGTGGATCACTGACCAGTGGATCATGTGTATCATCTTTTATGTCAGAAGAAAACCACATCACCTTGTTTTCCCATTCCAGTTACAAAACACAGACCTCTTCTTCCAGTAAGCACTAGTGGTTTGGACCTCATAAAATAAGTTTCCCTCTCTCTCTCTCCACTATTGCCAGTATCAGTTTAAGTTAGTACACAGATGCCTGCAGCAGTTCTCTCTGCTGAGTGAGGAGTGTATTTCAACCTGACAATGAAGTCATTCAGCTTTTGGAAGAACAAACACAGATCAAAGACCTTTGCAGGACATGTGTAAGTAACAGACAAATTATCTAGATAATTCAGGAGCAGCTTTCAGAACTGTATCCAAAACTTCTATTCTCTTGAGTACTGAACTGTCATCCTTGTGAATATGAGTCTTCTCTGCACTGAAGCTCTAGCTCTACTAAGTCTGGTAAAACCTGCCAACTTTCTCAGATGTGTGCAACCCAGACTCTTCTTCAAATCTTTAACTGACTTACTGGTACTCATACCAGCTTCCAAGAGATTGGTTTGGCTGTCCTTAAAGCCTCTTTGCCAAATACTTGATGCTATGGAACTGCATCTTTGGCTTTCTATTTCTTATAACTGTTTTCAAGCCTTCCCAATAAAGTCGTAAACATAAATATATGTATGCTGTACGATGCAATAATTAGAACAGTATCAATCCCTGTAATCATTAAAAGTAATTGTAATCTTCATCTAAACTACAATTAATGTGAAAAGCATACAGTCTTTCATTTAATTATGCTGACTCCACAATATACTGGCCAGCAGAACTGGGAATTAAAAGCGTTCCTCTGACTGAATACAGCTTAGAGTAAAGAGGACTTGAGGAAGGAGTTAAACCTTATGATTCAGCCATTCATTTTGGTGACAACTCAAAGTGACTTGTACCTCTGCACTGACTGCTGCTTAAGAGCTGAGAACAAGTATTTATTTTAACAGTTGTGGGACACATTTCTACCAGCCAAGCTTCTAAGAAACAGAAGATTAATTACGAGCTACCATTAGAGCTGTCTGGATTGGCATCAATCCTCAGACCTACATGAAATGTTTTTCCTTAAGAGCATAACCTAATTATTAATAGGCAAACAGCTGCATAAATTATCTTCAGAAGTAATCTGGTGGCAAATTATGCAATTAAACAAAATTGTTATGCCAAGATGGTGTAACTAGCCCTGATTAGGAGTAACAGCTCAAGTTGACATCAGGGTTAGTGTAGACAACATATTTTATCACAGATGAGTAGTAGGTGCTTCAGGAAGGCAGATGACAGCATAAGGTTCAAAAGTGAAAGGTAGAACAGAATTTTAAGGGGTGCGTACTTGCAGTAGAGTGAGAAGCTGTCACTCAGAGCACTGAAAAAGAGGGCCTGGTGCTAGGAGCATTATAAAGAGGAGTATCTGCTTTGGCACTGTGTTATTTGACTCTTACGTATTACTGAAGGACTGAAATCTGTCAAGAAGAAACGATACATCTTGGGTTCTGCTCTCAATTCAGCTGATGTACAACTGTAAGGAAATTGCTTTCCCAGTGTGTGCTTCAGTTTAACTCTGTGAATTTGTGATAATGATGGAGTTGTCTGACACTTGTTTGCAAAAGTGTTTGTGTTTCAAGATCCTCTCTGTGAAAGTGAACACATGTATAAAGTATCATTATGATTTTTTCATGTCACTCTAGAGCCTACCAATTTTTCTAGTTATTTTAACTATTTTTCATACACTTTGTTCTTTAATTTCATTCCCCCAGTATAGATTTTGCCTTTATCCTGTCTTTCCTTTGCTTTACAGAGCTTTATAATGAAGAAGGAGAAAGTAACTTTGAGCATCAGGAAGTAGTGAGAGCTTTCAGTCAAAATTTAAAGGAAGAGGGAGAATCAGTGAAACAGAGTGAAGTAGGAAGATTTTACTTTAAGTGTTGACACTGGTAATTTTGAGGTAAGGATGGAGCTCTGATACATAGTTGGTGTTTATATGTGTAATGGCCTCAGTATCTACAGTTTTTTAAATCCTGTTATTGGTAAATATTACAGAATAATGGCTCACTTAAGCAAATTTTACCCTTTTACACTTACTTGTCTATCTAGAAATAGAATAATATGGTAGATAATATAGTTTCCAACAGCAAACCTAGCCAAATAGTCTTGACTGCAGTTTGTCTTCGCAAAGTGGCTTTCCCTTCTTTATCCTTTTGAGAAGGGAAAATTATTTTTACTCAGCTGAGCTGTAGGCACAGAAATGGCATGCTCCTTAAACTTACCAGACATTTACAATGTGACACTGGCTCAATAATTTAACTTTGCTTTTATTTACCCTGCTTGTAAAATATAATTATTTGTGATTTTAGAAATACAATTATATGGTGTAATGCAATTTCTACTTTAATAGGAGGATACAAATTTTAAAGGACTCCAGTAAGTACCTAGTTTCTGCATGTAGGGAATGGTTACAGGGATAATTCTGAAATTGAGTTACTCCATTGCAAGGAAGTTAAAAATGATGGGTCTATTTCAGACCATTTAAGCAAGATATCCATCAGAGGTAGCACTTGTAAAACATGTAAGTTATTTGATCTTTTCAGCATTGATTGTACATTAATACACAAAACAGAAAATTATAGATTCATAGGCTTATAATGAATTGTCACCTTCTATCAGAGTTTGAATTTAACCTGTCTGAAACTGAAGATTAAAGAAAAAGACGTTAAGAAAACAGGTATGAATCACTGACTTGATATCAGTGAACAAATAATACAATAAAACCTCTTCCCGCCATTTTCACTATAAACTTGAACTGAAGCTTATTAATTTTCTCATTTAGTTCAACCTCTTAGGCCAGTAATTCAGATTTAGTCCTATTAAGAGGATTTTTAAAAAATCGAATGCTGATTTGTTACACAATTATATCAATATTTTTTACATGTGTTAAAGTTCTGCAACAAGAGAGAAGCTTTTTACACGAGCCTATTTACAATTGCTTCTTATCTTACCAAACTTTATTGTTGGGACTGAAATTTTCTGTCCTATGTTTCTGTCTCACACTAACTGGTGGGATTTTTTTAGTTTAATTCATGAGTATGTTGTGAAGCCAGAAGTCATGGGAGGGAGACTGAGGCTGAATGAGAAGTCCAAAAAGAGAAACAGGGACACGAGTGGAAGGACTTATGGAAGGGAGCTGAAAACAAAGAAGTGAAAGGGAGGTCTGAAGGCTGAGGTGGAGTAACAGCCCAGGAATTGAGTGAAAAAAAAGATGATGGCTTCCAACCCAGTTTGGGGTAGGAAACTGGAACTGGCATAAGAAATGTAAGGATCGGGGGCTGGGATTTGGTAGTTAAAGAAAACAGGGCTAGGATGAAGAAATTTTTGAAAGAGTGATCGGGGCAAATTGAAAGGACAAGGCAAAGATGACCCGGCTTTGGAGTAACGAGAAGTCTGTGCTCACTGGAGGTCATTTACCTGTGAAGCTTGGAATAGAATACAAGTTTCCTCCTTGTCCCTCTTCATTTTCATTTTCATCAGCAAATATGTTGAAATCCTGTGCAAAAATGTATGCTTCATTCATGCTTCAGGTATGCTTTCACACATATGACAACAAACAATTACAGTTATTTAATTAATCCAGGTGGCAAAGTTCTATATGGTAGTTTGAAATATTTCAGGTGACTCATGTGGTTGACAATATGAAATTCCACTCTTGTTTTCTCTATTTGTTTTCAAGCATAAGAAATTATATGTACAAAATTACATTCAAAGAGTATTAGGTTACTCAGAATTTAGAAATGCCAGACTTACAGCTAATAATATGATCACACACTATTTTTAAGAGATTCCATCTCATTTGGCACTAGAGTTTTTAAGGATTTTATTTTCTTGCTCTTTTCTAATGCATGGTCAACAAGGTTTATCAACTGCATGTTAACCATACCTACTGTGAATACAGAATTATTTCAGCTGTGGTTTTTTGGTAATAGTTGTGACTGCTTCACAGATTCTAGTTCATTTTTCCAGTGCCCTGTGAGATGAGGAGATGGGAAATTTGATCTATTTTGCAGATATAATATTTTATTACCTACCTATCTGCCACACCTGATTCCAGAGGCACAGATGTCTATTGCATGTCTCAATAGTTTTTCTTCTGGTAGGAAAGCTGAGGAAACATTATTTGTAAAATGCATGAGATCCTTCAGCAGAAAATTATAGAAAAGTTCAAAGTATTGCTTCTAATTACTACAACAACATTTTATTAACATGCAAAGAAATTATTACTGAACCTAGAAAGGAGAGTTTTCTCTCTCTCATTTGGCTGACATCTGGATGCATTTTTCCTCTGCACTAAAAAAATGCATTTTAAAAGTGTTCTCATTAAAAAACAGGTCAAGATACTGCAAAATTCTAGAAGCAATCAGAATCATAATAGAAGTGTCAGTTCAACCTCCTTATTGAGGGCAGTGCTCTAAATTTGATGGGGAAGAAGTCATATAGTGTATTCCTTCTTGGTTCATGTATTACATGTGTTTACAGGAAGATGGGAATTTGGACTTTTCACTGCTGCTATTGTTGTGTTAGTCACAAGCAAGGACATGCCTTTCTTAACAACTGTTTTCTTGACAGAGCTTCAGTTTTATTTTCTAGCTGCAAAAGCTCATTTTTATTCCTCTTTTCTGGTGCTGCAGGTGAGTTTGTTTTCCAGTTTTGAAATGCTACTTGATTTGGGGATGCTGTAAAGAGAATGAGTTTCCATAGTCTTTCTGCCTTTGGCCTTACTCAGTTTCAAATCCCTTTGCACTTCAGCAGTGGAAACAAGGAGCAGTTGTCCAACATAAGCTGATAATCCAAAGGAAAGATAAAAAGTATATTCTTATTATGAATGCCCAAGATAACCTATGATTTGATAAGATGGTTCATAGCATTAAACAAATATAGGCTAATAATAACTAGTGCTTAAATGTTTTTGTATGTCTTCGAGACACTACAAGTCTTTCAACTCAATTACATTTGCACAATAGTTATTAAAATGTAACTGAGACGTGTGATTGTTATCTCTTAATCTTATATGTCCCTCATTATCAGAGCCCCGGATTGCCACACAGTCTGTAATGGATGGAATTATTCTTAGTGATAAACTAGGCCTTTTGAAGCTGGGCCAGGTGAGCTTTTGGTTAGGTCTCCGCCTCATCAGTCCTGGTTTGGTGAAATGGTCATCAGTTACATCTCAGATGAACGACTAATTTGATTTGTGTTAGTCTTAGTCAGTAGTCAGATGTTCTCTTAGAAATTGGATGAAGTAATCTATTGTATCCGTTCATCCTAACCATCTTCTAGCTATTCCTGTCCACTTAAAACAGTTGACAGAACATGCTTCAGCACTGTCTTCTCAGTACACAACTTGCCCTCTTAATTCAAATAGCTGAAGAAGGCTTTTTAAAATGTTGTGTGGCTTTGTGTTGGTTTGGATGAGGAATGCTCACATGCCTTCATATAGAGTGCTTTTCTCTCTCTCAAGTGACTTCATTGCCTTGTATTTTTCACTTTAACTGCTGCCAAATCAATCGGCCTTTACAGACATAACGTGCTTTCTCTTGTTTCATTAACTATAGGTGATAGATACAGCTGCACAAACTTGGAATCAGAAGATCAAGTTCTGTTCTTGTTCTTTGCTTTTCATTTACTTGTTACATGCTTTTGGAAAAGTGGTGTCACTCACATGCTTAGTTGCTTAATCTATAAGATCAATATGAAGCCCTTTTTCTTGATGCTGTGAAGTTTCTATGAGTCTCAGTAACAAAATACAGTCATTATCATCCTTGACGAAAAATGTTCCATTTTACTATTCCTTATTATTACAATAGTTCTTCCACCAGTAACATAGTTGTTGTTTTTTGTCTCCCTAAAAATATTCGTGTTTTGAACCTCATTACAATTCAGTACGGAGTAAATTTATGATAAGGCACATACCATTTCTCAAAAAAAAGGAAAAAACTGTGTTCTAAAATTTAAAAGGACAACTCTTTGGGTTATTATTTTTGTTTTTTTGTTTTCCATAACTGGGGATGGATTTGGAGGTTAACAGATCTGCTGAGAACCTGTTTTTTATTGGCATAAGTAAGAATCCATCCTCCTGCACTGAGTCACGCCTTAATTGTTCACAGAATAACTATCCAAACAGTGTAAATTCATGAAGGCAAGGCAACCAAGGCCTGGTTGGTGTTAAACAATAATTATGTATTCTGAATCGTAAAGAACAAGGGATCCTCAGGTGAGGACAGGACTCCAAGACTTGTCTTGAGCTGTGAATTTTGGATTGATTCATGAAAGCTAGAGCCTATGAAGAGAGTTGTATATAGCAAATTAAGTCATATAGTCAGCAGAAAAAAGTTACAAAAGACTGACATCACCATATCACTTTTGATCATGGATGTTTGCTAGCAGCCTGTGTTGATTCACTTCATATCAGCAAGTTTTTCCCCATTAGCTGGTTGAGTTATTGGGAAATGCTTCCATCATGTGTATATACAACTTTGTAAACATATATATGACACAAAGCCTCTTTGTTTCAGAGCCAGTGTAATAACTGTTAGCTGTGAGTGCACATATATGAATGTGATGAAATCATGCGGTTTGAGTGATCTGCTGCTTCTTTTTACTGTTGTCTTTAAATCAGCGTTTGTACCAAAGTAAAGAAAGATAAGAATAAAGAGGGTGGAATTTCAATTTTCTTTTTATTACTATTTTGTAATTTAATTGCATTTCAGATTTCATATTCAAAAGGTTCGGTCTGAGACACAAGCACTGATCTCCCTATTCCAAAAGAAATTTGAATTTTTATCTCATTATAGGTCTAAAATTCAGAATTCTGATCACACTAGACATTTTTACATCAGAAGCCCCCAGTCTAAATTCTAATCTAATTTATGCTTTAGAATACTGCCTATAGGAACTCTGTAGTGTTTTTATATTACTGCAATTTGTTCTCAGAAGGTCTGAAAACTTCTTGTTTAAAAAAACCCCCAAAAAACAGACATGCCAGATTTGTGGTTGTAGAAACAATTAAAACCAGAATCCTTTATAAGGGCAAACATAAATGGTAATCCTCTTAACCTTTAAGGCTTTCCACAGTATCTCTTGGGTATAGAAATATTGAGAGCCTAACTGTACTACAAAAGTAGCCCTTATCTCTGGAAATTGTCCAGGTTTTAGGGCAGAATGTCAATGAGATCATACCATCAGTATGGAAATACATGCCTTTAGGTGTTGAACTTTATGGGTTTTCTTTTGAAATAATGCAGGGTCATTTCATTGCTTGTATTTAAGTCTTGGACCAATTATTATAATAACTTTAAAAGTAGTCATATTCCACATGAGAATGTAAAAGGAAGAGAAATAACAAGAGTACAGGTTCACTGCTGCAAGCCTATGCCAAAAGCCTGGCAGTTAGGAGACTGCTGAGTATTCATTAGTTTTCTGGAAATGACGGATGTTTTACTGCTGCCAGTCTGTTCCTTTTAGAAAGCAAACCATGCAGCTCATGAATCAAGAGCTGAAATTTATTTAGAATAATGATAACAAAGTCAGTCCCTCACCATTAAGTCACTTTTTGATGAGTCACTAGCTAGTCCCAGAGACATCATCCTGCTATTCACAACAGGTAATTCATGCAAACAGGGAAGGGGACCAGTAAGTGGAACACTAATTATAAGAGTCTGTGTATATATTGAGGTTTTTTTAACTTACTTTGGGAGCTACTGAAGTATGCAAACTAAGATTGCTAACCAAACTATATTGACAATAAGGTGCTAGAAGCACAACTGGCTGTTTTTTCATTATTCCCTAATTGCTGTGGATCAAGATGATTTTGGTTCCTGAGTACAGCTGATTTACTGCATTTCTGCCATTCAGGCTGAATGTGAGTTTATAATTGATTGTTAGTCATATACTACACAAAAAAGGCCAAATCTGTGTAGATGCTAAGGCACTCAGCCCTCCCACCACATCTGTGTAGCTATTGCTAATACACAGCTTTGTTTGTTTCTTGGTTTATGACTTCTGTTCATATTATATTGTATGTTTTGAGCACCAGTCTCTATGTAGGATGTTATTTCATGCACTCATTAATTAACTCACAAATATTTTGTGTAGTATTATCAAGTCTGTTAAATGAATGGAAAGTAAGGTTATAGACTGATTAATTCACATGCTTAGTATCAGAAAGGAGACATTTACAATGCAAGAAGCAAAGTCCAGCACTGATAGTACCTGGTCTGAACATCACATGATACAGAAATCTGCAGCAGCTTTTTCACATGCAGTGCTTTAGTGCATACATAATACTTTCAGAAGGAAGAAGAAAATGATGTATGTCTTTGACAAAGCACTGAGTCTCCAACAAGGACTTTAGAGTATATCTTATTTGGAAGGATCAGGTGCATTTCAGCCTAGTAGATATTATTTTAAACAAGGATTCTTCAGGGGGATTTTAAATAAATATTAAAGTGCTTAGAAATGATGTTTTCAATATGAAATAGAGACAAATATTGAATGTAAGATTGGGATGTACAGGTCATTTTTGTTCCCTGATACTGTAATCAGTAGCAATTACGGAGCTCGCGTATCTGGTTGTGGTGAGTTGACCCTGGCTGGACCCCAGTGCCCACCAAAGCTGCTCTATCATGCCGCCTCTTCAGCTGGACAGGAGAGAGGAAATACAACAAAAGGCTTATGGGTTGAGATAAAGACAGGGAGATCACTCACCAATTACCATCATGGGCAAAACAGACTCAACCTGAGGAAATTAGTTACATTTATTACTAATTACATGAGAGTGGGATAAAGAGAAAGAAAACCAAAATCTTAAAACACCTTCCCCCTACCCCTTCCTTCTTCCTGGGCTTAACTTAACTCGCAAGTTCTCTACTTCCTCTCCCCCAGCGGTACAGGGGGATGGGGAATTGGGGTTGTGGTCA
>NW_010290518.1:36577-49833 GCF_000700745.2 Antrostomus carolinensis | reverse complement strand
CTGGGGGACACCACTAGATACAGGCCTCCAAATGCTGTTGCATCTAAGTCACCTTTAATTGACTTTAAATGAGATATTTAATAAGATTGGCCAAACACCCAACACAAAACATGCCATCAGTGCAAGTAAATTGATGATTTGTGTATATAAAAGAGATAAATCTTTGGAATACACAATAATTTATAAGTATAAAGCTATTGGAAACTTTCAGTATAGATGTTATCTATGTAATTCTGTTCATTTTTACTAGCTTCTGAGCTTTTAGTCCTAAAAGTAGTCAGTACATCTGTATATCTCCAATTACTTTTTGCTACAAAGAAGCTATTTTACCACTTTAATTCCAGCTCTGAGCAGAGAAGTACTTTCTGAAGTTGGTACTGCCACCACCTCTTTATGAGAGCAGCATGACATGTGGCATTATGGAGCAATGGAAGTGGCATCCATCACTTTGGAGTCTGAAGTTATGATTTGGAACCCGCAATGTACAATAACAGTGTCAGAAAGATTGGAGCATTTTCTTCACTGCAAATATTGCAGTCAGTTATCTGACCACGTGAAGTTACTCAGCAGATCAAATTGCTTATTTTCAAGGTTTAATTCTGAGCAAACTCCTTTCTATGGCAATTATTTTCCTTATCACAACCCACAATTACTGTGAAAACATTCTCCTGAAATTAGTTTCTGTGCTGTAAAATAAGTGAAATAGTAAACTACTCAATAATTTTGAATAATGATGAACATTTTTTGAGGAAAACTTGTCACCATTTGTGAAAGTATTAAAATCAGTAAGTTTTCCAAATTAACTGAATGAATTTTAAATGGGGTCATTCTACATGCAGTCTGAAGATGTTATCTGATTGTTCTTCCTTGCTAAGGAACAAGCTATACATTTCAATGTCATTTATGTTACACATTGCAATGAAAGTCAACTGGAGTATAGTTAGAAAAGTATTATATGTGCTTTTTCAAAATGGCCAGTCTTGCACAAAGAATTAGATTTTCCTCTGAGAAATAAAAGTTATTAATATACAACCAGGAGTGGTTATTAGTCAAGGAATCATAAAAGTTTTAGTTTCTCATTAGAAAGACAGCCCAGTCCAGAAATATCAGTACCTTACCTGCCCTTTCTCATTCACTAACAAAATTTAGACTTTTTCATAGTTGAAACAGCAGCTACAATCCACAGCAGATTATATGTTCATGCTAGCCCACTGAACAAGTATTTCTGAGGTCTTAAGTAGTGTTATCTATTGCTCTGAAACTATCTGTTCCTCAAGCCTGATTTCTGAAACTTTATTTCTTTAACAGTTTGCATCATCACTCCAGTTATGAAAACACACATATATGTATTCTAAAAAAATCTTGAGCCACTTCCTTAGAAAATCTGTATCTTCAAAAGATATTAACATTAAATATTTGCAATGAGGTTCCAAGTCATGTGTGTCTATCAACAGATTCTTTGTAAAGAATAAAGAAAGGTGCTGGAAAAAATGTTTTAAATATGAACCACTTACTCCTTTTCTAAGGTAATTACTTAGACTGTTTGAAGCAAGATACCTGGAGACTTCAACTATGAATTTTCACTCTGCTTAACTTAAATAAATAGTAAAGCTTTGCAGATTCTTTAGGTTATATTTCTCTATGATGGTTTAAAGAGATGGAAAGGTTTGGAGTGTTTCTCTCATAGGTTTTCCTTTGCCTGGAAAAATGATGGCTGGTCATGTTCACACCAGTCCCTCCTGTGGATTCCAGGGCTGGCCTAACTGTTCTTTCAACACCAGTATTAGGTAAATGCGGAAGCTCTCCTAAAGCAGCAATTTATTTTTCTTATCCTGATCTCAGAGAAGTATTAGATGCTCAAAACTCACAAGATTAATACATTTCAAGATCTGTCCTTTCTTGTATCAATTTACAGTCAATATAAAAAATAGTTGAAATAGTTTTTTAATGTTTTGTACAAAATCTGCTAGTTATTAGCATGACAGAACTTTACACTAGGGAAACTGAGCTCTGTATTATGAGATGTTATGAAATTTAAAATTTAAAATAGTTTTCTATCCACATAGACAGTAGTCTATTTTATGCGTTTCTTCAAAATATTCACTACCACAATCTATGTGTCAGCTTCCCAGTTCCTCATTGGTTGTTACATGTTTTATTACAAAAATCTTGTTGTTGTTCAGGTTTTTGTACAGATACATTCTGACATCCAAGAGCCAAAGTTTAATTATGTGTGTCATCTACTCCTAATTAATCAGGTCATAGATGTTCAATATGCTGGTCTTGGGCCACTATCACAGCCCTGGTAGTTCTTAAAGTTGAAGGGGAAAAGTTTTTCCAAGATGAGCTGAAATCTCAGGATATTAGTCTCCTTCTGCTGATGAACACCTTTCGTTACGCATAAATATGGTCTAACTGGACATAAATTTCTGAACAGTCATTGCACATCTTAGTGTCCAGCATGCTTCTTCAGATGTGGTGAATATATAATCACATCCTAAGTTTGCAAAATTATTAAACAAAATTTTGGCTTTTACTTGCAGTTCATGTAATCTCTTGTAAGAGAGTATAATTTCCAGCAACACTTGTCTTTGTCATTTCAAGGAAAAGTTATTTAAGATATGACTACTAGTTTATTCTTTTTTTGTTTCTTTGCTTGTAATGATATACTGTAATTCCTTTTCCATAAAGATATCTTTCTCCTATGTAAAGATGTTTGACAGCTATTTACTTGATGGACCTGCAAGCAGTCTTGGCTTTCCTCATCTGTATCTAATGTCACAGCTCTCTTGGACTCTTGAAATCAACTATTGCAGTCACTTGGATGCACTCAGCAACTCCATCTTCCTTCCAATGGCTTATATTTGCATGTCTGAGTGTGTGCACCTTGTGATCCTAATGGTGATTAGGTGATTAGGCATTTCAAAGAGTTCAGAAATAAATTCCTTTTACACTATAAACATTGCCCCTGTTAAAAGTTGCTGGCACTCTATTGTTCACACCTGAATTGTCTTCCAAGGCACCACATTTCAAACTTGACTTATGGTTGTTTTTCTTTTTCCCCTCACATTGAGAATATTCTGGCTTTGTATTGCAATTTAATATTGTCTAACTGCTCAGCAGTGGGTGCTACTGTTGTGTGCTAATTGCTCCACAAAATAAGTGATAACATCTCATTTCATGTCTTTGCTACTGACAGCCTGCATGAACCCAGTTGTACTTATGACAATTGAATGAATGACAGATTACTTTCCTAGGACATATACCTTGAGAGTCATGACAGGGATTACAAACATGGTACAAACATCTTCCTTTTCGCTAGAAATTTTTGCATCCTTCATCTCTGCATGTACTGAGCCTCTTTTTAGATCTTCCTGTTGTATTTTCAGCATAGGGAAATAAGTACTCCTGTTTCCTACACTTTTTTCTCAGTATTAGCATTTGGTCTGTCTTTGTCCTGTGGTCCGAATTCTTTCAGTTTTACTCTGATTATTGGTACTGAACTATTGATTCTCAATTTTCATCCCGTTCTATGAATAAACCAGCTACTCTCTTTAACTTAGATGTATGACATATGGGTTAAGTCTCTGTCTTGCAATTAAAAATTTAATTTTAAACTTTAAATTTGTCTTTACAGGATTTTTTTTTCCACTATCCACAGAGTTACAAAGTTCCCATCTCTGTAGAAAAAATATTTTTCTGTTTCTCAGTATCAGACAAAAATATCTTCCTATTGTTTCTTTTTCTTACAGTAAAGTATTTATCTTATAATTTTATTGACTGTGCCTGTGTTTCAAAGATAATTGCTGACATGTCAATTCTTATGTGTCAAATATGGTATTGATTCACGTGACTCCATTCTGAGTTACTCACAACCTCCGTCCTATGCCTTTCTAACATACACAGGCCCAACACTCATGTTCATGTACCAAATAATCTACAACCATTTCTAAGCTTTTATCAGTTCTTACAGCCATTTCTTAGCTTTTATAATTTTTTTAAAAAGAGAATAAATTGCTTACCTTTTCTTATCTTTTAGTGCTGTATGGGCTCAATAAACACTAATGCAAACCTAATTTTCACTTTTTTGTCTGAAAGTCCAGAATCCTGTTTTGTCTCTATCCTTCTCCAATACCTTTTTCCCAGTACTCTTAATTGCTGCATTATTTGCTTTTTAATGAAGTTCTTTTGCTCTGAGTGTCCTTAGACCGGTCATTTCCATCATATTTCATGCATTTCTAGCTGGAAAATAAGAAAAGGTGGGGTGTTCATGAAAACCTGTGATCTTTATTAGGAAAGCTATTTATCCAAATGCGAAAAGCAGATCTAACACTGCATTCCCCATAGCTTCTCTGGAGCATTACCCAGATATCTCCCTCTGTAATTTATATTCCTTCAATCAGTTCTTTCCATGTTTTTTTAAATTAATATTACAGTCAGCTGGATGTGCCAGCAATGGAGAGGTCACAGGGATGAGGCATAAGAGAACAGGAGTGTCTGAGGAGTGCCTGAGGAGTCTTGGGAACTTCACTAAGCATTTAGAGCTTCAGGAAGAAGTAAGTGAGATTCAGAAACTGTGGGAAGATATGTGCATCTGAAGTGAGGGTCTTTCCCTTCCTTAATAAACATTCCTTCCTCTTACTGCTCTGATCTCTGAGGAAGGCTCTCACAGCCCTCCTCCTAGGTCCTTCCCTTCCTACACCTAAGCCTCTGTTTTCCCCTAGCCTCTCTTTTTCATGGCATTTGTTTGCTTTTCTGCATGTTTGATTGTTTTTTTCTCAATAAGGCTGGCTTTTCCAATTATTGTTTTGCAAATGCTAGGCTTTCAGACACTGTAAATATTGTGTAAAAGAATATTGTTTTCTGTATATGTTTTGAAAACGGTGTAACAGAGTTTTTCAAGAAGCAAGTGATGACCAAACTCACACAAAAAAGTCAGGTTTTTAGCTTCTCTTCACTTCTCAATTGGACAATAACCTTTTTCCCCTTGGAATTTGTAGTGTAAAGTCTGAATGGAAACCTAACTGTAATTGCTTTTGTTGTATACTAAATCACATAAAATACGAAAGATACAATATATAGTACAAGTAGGAAGATCATTTGTTGGGCAGATTATGTTAGTGGTAATTCATTTCTAACTGCATTTTCTACTATTGCCACTAGTGTCTGAATAGAGCTGACCTAACAGTGTATGTCTGATTTTGTTAGCTCAGAATAACAGTACAGAAAGAATTTCTGTATGAGAATGACATTTATATCTTAGTGAGAAAAGGCACAGAAACAGTTCCGATTTTGTTGCCTTCGCAATGAGAAAAGACCTATTTTTTCCTCAGGCAGGAGACACATTATTTCACCAGATTTGCTTGAATAATTATTCCTAGAACCTGTATATAAATGTGCTGAGAAGCACTACCAGAATGACAGGTGAGAATGGTAGTTATGTTATAACAGCAATAATTTTTAGGTGGAAAAACAGTTCCAAAAACTAAAACCAGAAGAAACAAACAAACAAAAAACCCAAACAAACAAAAAGCAAAGGCAAAAAAGTCCCCACCCAACCAACAAAATCAGCACATCTAGATTTCTGGAACATATGATTTTTCCTGGGGAACGGAGGTGTGGGGAACCAAGCTTAAATGCTTCCAAAGTATACAGAAGCTGACAAGATGAAAACTGACAATGACATGGACAGATAACAAATTATGACCAGATTTTGCCTAATCCTATTTTTGGTGCAGAATTTGGAAAGGGAGATGACAGTGTCCTAAAAGATGTGGAGAAATGCAAAGAGACTGACACAAATAACATCCTTTTTAAGGCCTGACACCAGCACATGGAATTCCACCCCCTTCAGGTCCAGGGCAGCTAGCCTAGCTCTCAAACTGCAGATAGTGAAAGTGTGGGGGAGCCTGACCTCCATCTCTTTCTTGCCCACTTCAAAAGCTGTGACAAGTTTGGTTTCTAACTGTAGCTTGAAATTGTTGTACTCATTGTTGTGACGTTTTTCTGCATTAAAATATCTGGTATATTTTACTTGCCTCTTTCATCAAAGTAACGTTCATTCACAACTATGTGCCTTTCACTATCTGTTTACAGGCATTGCATAGTACAAAGAAAGCAAAATAAATCACTGACAACCAATACAAGAATGAGCACAGTCTGTAGGCTTTTGAATGGGAGGATTGCAGAGACTCAAATACTTTGTTCCAAGTGTAGCCAGTACTTCTCTGTATACTTTCTGTATGCTTTTTTGCCAAATGACTATAAGAAATGCTGCAGCTGGTTGTAAAGCAGAGGCAACACCATTTACCGTTCTGGTTTGCCTTTCATGATTTAGCATCCAGATATAAGTGGAGAAAGGAGAGCCTTACATGTTATGTTTCCTTCTCTTTTACATGTGGTCCATTTACTGGATTATCTGTGGGAAGGGACCTAGGATACTGATGATTCCCTTGGTATCCCCTTGATGTCTGTTACAGTTGTGGTTTTCGGTCTTTTACTACAAATCTTACATACATTTGAAGACATTAGGGAGGGCTTTGGCTGAAGGAATGCAGAATAAGCTTTTGTGAGGTCCAAGGGAACTTCCCTGTATGTTTACCTGACAATGCAGAGGATTTGATTTGCTAAGCTATGATGTGCATTTCTATCTATTACTGCTGTAGTGGGAAGTACCATATTTTATAGCAGTTACCTTCTTCAGACAGACAGGGAATTATGTTTCCTCTGTTACGATATTACATATATACTATAGAGTGGCTGGACTCTGTGTGCTATGAATTCTTCACTTGCATTAGAAGAAAAGAATTACTGCAATGAAACAGATTCTCTTTTCAAAACTGTTGCTATGACACTGGCTGCACCTAAGAGTGTTAGTTGAAGTACCTCTGAGTTCTAGATTCTTTCTTTCTCAGCAAATAAACGTCTACTTGCCAATTCATTATGTAGAAGCCCTGCTCAAACCATAACTCATATTGAATTAGAGACAAATTATTTCCATTGACATAAATTAAAACTAGGTCAGATTGTAGACAAAATTAGGAATAAAAATCCCAGAGAACTCTACTCATTGTAAGGATTATAACTATAATTTCCTAACAAATTTTGCTATTTGACTCTTGTTTATTGGACTGCTGAATTTCATAGAATATGGTGTTTTCTACCTGAAGTAAATCTTATGGATAAATCCTTCGGGATTAAAAGCATTTTTAAGTATAAAATATTCACAAACAGTCGAATATTTAGGTCATTTTTCCAACTTTGAAACCTTCTGATACTGGGTGGGAATGTTGGTCACCTCAGTAGAGTTCCCATTTTAAGACAGTATTCCACCTTTTTCATTAAAGATCAGCTATACAACTTTTGAAAACTCAAATCCAGTAAGGAGTTTCAAATCAGTCATGAAGTAACTGAGGTAATAAAAATCACTAGACATTTTTAACAATTTTGATACACTCATTAATTTAAAATCAAGTTTCAGTTTTCCAGCAGTCTAGCCATATTTAACAAAGACAATATTTACAGAAACATTGGCAAAAGTTAAGGATTGCTTTCTCTATGTCACTACTACAATCATATTAAATTTTAGAGTGTGCAATAGTATAGAAAAAAACAGTGCTTCAAAATATAAATGGCAAATCATATTACACTACTAAATGGGCAGAGATTCCTGATGGAAAATGAAGCAGTGTTTCCTGGGTTAGATCAGGTTTGATCTGCATAATGTATAAAATAAATAAAAGGTTTTAAAATGAACATACTTTAAAGTGTTGGCTTGTTTATCTGGTTGGTTTTTTTCTTTCTAATTTATACATGCAAGCTGAGGTAAGTAATTTTTTTATGTACCCATCTGGAACCAAAGCCCTTAGTGATTCAAGAACAAAGCAGATTTGATGCACTATTGATTTTCTACCTTAGCAGTAGGAAAACAATTGCTCCATGCAAAGATCTGTTTTTCTGGATCTTTGCCATCCATCTTTTTAACATTTATGTAACATAGCATTTGCATAGAAAAAGTAACTCACACAAGGTTAAAAAGGAAAAAAAAAAAAATTCTTAAGAATTTTAGGCAAATCTTCATATTGCAAAATAACTTTTGAAAGCTACTTCATTTTCAACTTAAATATCTGTTAAATCTGTTAAATATCTGGACTTCTTTGTATTACATAAATGCATTCTGAATTGCATCTGCTCTTACTTCCCTGCTCTCAGACCACATGCTGTTCAGCCTACCTGCAGTGAAGCAGGGTGAGGTTTAGTCATCATGATCTGAATTTCCTTTCTTAGACAGCCTTGAATACAGAGTTTTGGTCTTAAACTTTCCTGAATCAAACTGTGGTTTATATAAGAGGCATCAGGCAGCCACCAGTTTGGAAAACTAGTCCCAAGGTGTCTATTGAAGCGTAACAGGAACTGTGTGCCAGAAGCTCATGCTCAGGATCTGTTTGTGTTTTATCTAAGCCCAAAATTAGTTTCAGTCTTTTATAGGATTTCTTTGACTGTGATCTGCAGCCAGCTTGAAGCTCTACGAACTGGAGAGCAAATCACAGCAGCCAAGTCACAGTGTAACCTTCTTGTGATATATTGTGCTACTCAGGGCTATTTCACAGCAGTACTCATGAGTCACTAAAAAGTCCAAGAAAAAGCAGTAATTTTTGTGTTTATAGGTGCAGACAACAGAACATTTATGACAAAAATCCCATCAGTTCATAAATCATTAAAGGTGAGATTGCCTCGAGTTCATGACAAAGTTAAAGAATATTTTGTAGAAATAGTATGTGATATCTAGACAGAAATCTGAAGTGTTCATACATTCTGAAAAACTAAGTACTTTCCTTCAAAAGTTCTGTCATAAAGCCCCTAGAAGATCTGTCATTGCATTTTACTGTTAGGTCTAATCCTGCATCATTTAGTATGAATAGTAAATAGAAATTCTTTTCTATACAAGGCTGGTCAAAACTCAAATTGAGCATTTTCTATCAATGTTAATTGATGGAAAATGGAAATGTGAATATCCATCAACAGAAAAAAAACAAAAGACACACAAAATACCCCCAAACTGAGAAAACAAACCTAAGAATTGCACAGAAATATAACTGAAATATACTGCCTAAGGTTGTACCAAAACTAATGAATGCTCTGTCCTGTCATTGTTATCAAGATCCCAGATCAGCATCTCTCATGCTACAATATCACCCCTAGATATTTCAGGATGAAAGCAAATATCAGAAAACTTCTGCTTTGCATGGAGGAACTGCTGTCTTCAAACTCCTTTTGTAGTCTGAATACCTCATCACAATTCTGATTCAGTCCTTCAGTGACGGTCTCATCTACTCAATGAGTGTTTCCATCCCACAGTCTAAAACTAAGATTTTCTCAAGGTTAATGACTTTTCCTGACACTTTTTAATCTTTTTCTATTTTGTCACATTGTACTTCTGTTATTCCTGGTTGATATTTTTCTTCACCCAACCCCATCTCTTCCTCTGCTCTCTAGTGGCATTTTAACCATGTCTCCTCTCCATGCTTTCTGTCTGCCTAGACAGTGCAAGACAATTTGGTAACTGCTTTTTTGTCAGGATTTCAACTCTAGAATACTTCTTCAGTAGTGCTTTATTAATACAGGACCAAGCAAAATCAAAACACCAGTACATGTTGCGGAATTATTACTGGTGGTGACTTACAAATCTCTTTATACCTACAGCTCAAGAGAAGGTAAAACATGAAGGAAACTTTCAGGGTGGAGTGTGGTTGGTATGGGAGAAATCTGTTCCATGGTAGTTCTCTAGGTACAGCCTGCAACCTTAGAGTTGCTGACTCTAAGAGAAACAGCACAGAGGGTGGAGTGGAGACATCGCAGCCAGGCTGTGCATAGCAGAAGGAAACTTGATGGTACTCTGGAACTGATAAGCTGTGTGGTTGCTACCCTGAGCCAGCAGTTTCTTGTCATTCTGCCAAAACCGTGTCCTTGGTGGAACTTTTATAATGTCATTATAATGCTAAACTACAGCTCCATCCCAAAAGATACCTGTCTCCAAGATGTGACCAGCCCTCACTGATGGTCCAGCTGCCCCCAGCCCCTCTGATACGTGAGGACAAGCTGGAATGCATGGGGGTTTATTTTCTGCCAAATCTCTCTGCCCTTTAATGCAACACATATTCTTATAGAAAAGTATCTTTATGAATTTTTTGTCTCCTTTAACCTTGGATTTATTTCAAAGCCCATAAATGTCATTGACAGTCTTTTGGTTTAACTCAACATGCTTGGGTCATTCATACATGACTCTTGTGAATAAAATTTACGTCTTATACATGCAAGGTGAAGAAGCAAAAAAACAAATAAGGGAAGGTTGGGGAGAGGCAAATGGTGCAAGTCAGGATTATTGTGTTGATTTCAGAGGAGCTATGCCAATTTATACAATTTGAAAAGTGACCTGTGTAAGAAAGAAATCAATTTAACTTACATCAAAGATCAGTATCTCACAGAAGAAATTTATCACCTGTTGCTGCCACCATATGGGACAGATGGCTTTGAAGAAGCGGTTGTAATCAGTGAAACAAGTAAAGAGTGAATATTCAGAATTTTACCAATGAATCAAATAACTGCTCCTTTCCAATCCATTTTATGATTTTGTATTTACCATGCCACTTGGATATTTGACAGTAGATTCTGGACCACAAGAGGCAGATTAAAGCAGCTGCTAAGTTTTTCCGCAGGTCCATACTCACATATTTTTAGATTTTCTCTCCTTTTGGTTAATATCATTTTGCAGAAATGTGGCTAGGTCTTTCAAGTGTTACATGATAAGATTCTCCTAAAAGAACTAAGACAACAATAAATATAACCAAAAAGGATTAAAATTATGTGATGAACTGAAGATAACTTTAAAGTTTCTTATTTCTAATTGCACTCTGGTTTTACCTAATATTGTCTTCTTTTAAGCACCAGAGGAGTGAACCTTATTTGGGGACTCATTTTCATGTTTACTTTATTCAGAGAATGATTCACATATTCTGGCTTCCAAGGTAGATTTTTATGATTCTAATAGATTACTTTCACTGTCAAGAAAAAACACAGCTTTGGAAAGCACAGAAACAGTCAAATAACAAAAATGTGTGAAGTATGTTCATGCAGAGTGTACCAGAGACAGACTGATCAATTGATTGGAAAGACAAAATATTACTGTTAAGGGTTTTTCCCTAATTTAATAAAAAAATGAAAAACATTTTGCTATTTTTAAACTACAAAACTTCATTTAGATTCTAAGAGTAAATACTTCTCATTTCTCATCCAAAAGACATGAGTAAGTTTGTGTCAAGGAGAGCAAAAACTGTGAATGGACCATAAGAATTGTCTGTCAAAGTCTATAGTTTACAGTTTAGGTATTACCAGAGATTACTGGCACATTTCTTCATATGAAATGAGCTGACATATTTTCTTTCTTGTATTTTTGAGACATGTCAGTTTTGTAGGGTTCTCCAAGGTGTCAGAAATATTTTGGCAAGGCTGTGGTGGTTTAAGTCTTTATAAGCGAGACTAAAGTAAGTAAAGCCACAGTAAAAAAAAAAAAAAAAAAAAAGAAAAATCAATTGAGATGTCCTTGAGCTCAAACAAATAGAACAAATAGAAAGTTATCTACAGGAAGAACTATAATGAATCAGTATTTGATGGATATTAACTAATCAGACCAAACATTTGTATTTACTAATGTGAAAAAGGCAAGATATGCACCCATCAGATGCAAGGTAAACAGGAATCATTCTCAATTGAGTGTGAACAACAAAGAACTACAAATCCGTTCATGCGGTATAAATTAACATGAATCTTAAAATTCCTGCATACACACCTCCTCCCCTGTCCCCTTCTACTTTGTTTATTTTCAGGGGTAGAAACAAGAAAGAAAGGGGAGGGAGAACTTGCTTCATGCATGCCCTCTTTCTCTGTAGGGAGAAATAGCTATAAAGAAAATCTACAAAGGGGTTTTTAAATTATAATTATTTGATCAACTTTCATGTTGAAGTTTAGAGTTTTAAAAAACTGAAGTTTTGCAGTTCAGTACCAAATCTGAAAAAAAAATAACAAATATAGAAATCATTACAAAACACAAGTTTATATCTATCTCAGGCCTAAACATCAGTCATGAAAAAGATTTCTAACGTATTTCTTCAATTCTAACAACAGGTTTACACAAAGTGTTTAGTCAACAGAATACCTGATATCCTTGGTTGCATCGTCCCAAAGCCAATCTAACTTTGAAGTATTCTTGTTGCTGAGTTCGCCACGAGTCAGTCAGGTTTGATTCATATTGTCTGTGCAACTGTGTGTTTGGCTGACACACTATGACTACATAGTGCTCTGAAATGTGTATGGGAAATATATATTTGCTCTGGTAGAAAAGCTGTACATGGATCTCTGGTCAAAATCTACCTCAAAACTTTAATACAAATTTGTGCAGTCTGAACAGCTTTGTTCATTTGGTGCTATGGAGTCAAACCTGCATGTCTGCATTTTTTAGTAGCTATTAATTATTATCTTACACTGCTCTCTGTGCTTTCCACTTCATTAATCACAGGACAGTGGTAGGCCAGGGGGTGTGCAGAGGGAGCACCAAAACTATAAGGAGTAACTTTTCTGCTTCTGTTCAAAACTGCAGTAAGCTACTCTTCCAACACTGTTTTTTTACAATAAATGCTATTGGTAAACCTCTTGTAAGTAGGAACTGAACTATTGCCAAATTATAGTGAAAGGCACAATATTATGGTAGCTGCACCAATTTCTATATCTGTTGTCTAGTGATGGCACATTATGGTTACAATCCTTTGTCACATAAATTTAAAACTATGAAAACTTTAGACTACACATGGGAACATAAATCAATGAGTAAAATATTTGTAACCTGGTTTTGTTGTCTGTTCATTTTTTTATAAATGCTAGTAAAAGTAATCAAGCAACTGCCTGGGTGTACTGGGCACACCTGGCTATAGGATGACCTTTGCAGGGCGAGGTCGTGAGCTGCCCCATGCTGGTCACAGACAGCTCTGACACCAATGGGAAGAGCACTGCAGTCTGTCAGGGATCCCAGAAGCCCCCACACTGACATATTTAAGAAAGAGTTGCAGTCACCATGAGGAGATCACATGTGAGGAAAGAGGTAAGGAGAAATGGAGGGAACAAGAAGGGGCCATTTCTGGGGACATGGTTGTAGATGCATTCTGTGAAGAATGTGCTCCGTGCCAGAGTAGGGACTATTGAGGGAC
>NW_010290518.1:0-36545 GCF_000700745.2 Antrostomus carolinensis | reverse complement strand
CTTGAGGGCCTGAGGCCTTCACTGAAGGTCTTGGGAGGGATCAAGTATAACACACACCAAAAATAATGGGAGATGAACCTGGGGAAATGGCGATGAAAGATGTTTCCCAAGTGTTTGTTTAACTATGTTTTTTTCTCAATACCTGATTTATTAATCAAAATGTTGTGTTAAATGTCAACAAATTAAATTAAATTACATAAATTTACCCAGGTTGAGACTATTTTTCGCACAGCAATGGCTTAAGATGATTCTTTTTCTCTGTATTTAAAGATTTATCATGGTGATACATGTTTTGACTTAAATTAACCTGACTTTGCTCCTCTCTCAATAATTTGACAGCTTATTTTGCTGACCATATGGCTATAACTAGGATCATAGTTTATTGTATTTGAACTGAAGAACAAGGTGCTGAGGACAAATGATAAGACAATAATTTGCTTTCTATATCTTCTATTCCCTGCAGGGAGGTTTGGCATAATGAAAACAGTTTAAGTTAAAATTGATCCATTTCTCATATCAAGGCTCTCTTCCTATTTGGGATAATTTTTTAACATATTAAATGCTTTATTTAATGCTATAAATATCTTAATTCTAGTATAAAATTAATTCCTAGAGTCAGAAAAGGTGGAAAAAAATACTGAGTTCCTGATTTCACTGGTCAGATTTCCAATTAAACATTGTGTGCAACGTGTGTAAAGAAGGATTGAATTTTCAGCACTTAATTGCTTTAGCCAGTTGCCATCTGTTCTTTGAATTCTGACCTTTCTTTCCAACTTGAGGCTACATGGAGTGTCTGCAGGCAAGCCAATTAGATCATGGATGTTTCATGCTGACATTACAACAGACTTAGTGTCCACCTGCAGAACCCTGGTTGATAAATTTAATAGTGATGACACAGTGGCCTTCTGAAACCTTCATCCAGCAAGCAAATAATAGTTTATTACACTTGGCATTGTTCCTTTAAAATGCTGCACAACAAGCAGTGGCAAAATCACATTTTGATTTGTTTCTTCAGCCCATGACATTAATCATACACTGTCAAAAGCTTTTCATGCTACAGTTTCTCACAAAGATAATATATGTTAACTCTCAAAAACAACCCCATAATACTGTCCTTTTCTGGGCAAAGGGGAATAGTCACAGACTGAAATAGCATGGAGCTTTAAGCCACCTATTCTCCCATAAAATTCTCAGATGGCCAAAGTTGAACTTCATAGGAAGTCCATCACTCTAATACTGTCTATCCTCTTCTTATAAAAATAATTTACTGTCTACAGAGTTCTTTCATTGCCAACATTAATAAATACAAAATATCACCATATACCTAATAGTAATCCTATTAAGAGATTATTATCCATTAATATACAATAGCGATACAACTGAACTCAAATATTGTTCACTAGTAAATGGTACCAAAGACATATTCAAGTTTATCTCCATCCCTAATGAGGATCCGATTACTTGTGCAAACTTCAAAATGGTATAATTCATGAATGTAATATTATAATTAGAAAGTGTACATCTATAGGATTTAATACCTAGAAGTTTATTTGCAAAGAAGGTTCTGGGAAAATACATAGCTTCAATTTCATTAAGTGCCTGAAAAAAAAAAAAAAAAGAAAAAAGAAAAAAAACCAGGCATTCTCTTACTTGAGGAACATTTTGAAGCTGACTGTAAGTGCAAAGATGAGCTTGAGGGCATGATGTGAAGCTTATCAATGTCAATGAGAGTCAGCCCTTGTATTGATTTTAATAGTCCTTGAATTGGGTCCTAAATGTGAGATTTTGATAGCCCATAAAAGCTTCCACATTTTAAAACTGAACTTCTTCTATTGATCCACTAACTCAAAAACCAGAAAATAAATGTAACATGAAGAAGCACGAATCCTTAACACTGTATGGGAACACTTCAGTGTTGCCTGTGCTTACAGTATTAAGCCAGACAGCAGTATTCATAAAGCATTCTGTTGTAGAGTTTCAGAAGCAATTTTGCTGAGTTTCAAGGAGATCAATCTCTTAATAGAAATGCATGTTGTCTGTTTGCTCTTAATAGGAATCTTTTATTCCTCTCTCTACTTCTTTGACGTTACAAAGTGCAATAAAACCAACTACATTTGCATTGAATAAAATTCAGTATATTTTAGTGCTAAGTAGTGATGAAACTTCTAATGAGCCACTTTGCTCATTCTTTTTATTTATCAGCATCAAACAGAAAATTCTTGCATCAGGAAAAAAAATATCTTGAGGTTTTGTCATTTTTCTGAATCTATACCCCTAAATTGAACATTTTCAGGATTCTAGATAGAGAA
Organism: Antrostomus carolinensis; assembly: GCF_000700745.2. Lineage (NCBI taxonomy): Eukaryota > Metazoa > Chordata > Aves > Caprimulgiformes > Caprimulgidae > Antrostomus > Antrostomus carolinensis. The sequence goes on along the minus strand of NW_010290518.1, from coordinate 34,236 downwards.
CTTTTGATGTTATTTCAGCTTAACAAATGAGTCCAAATATGGAATTTCTTCTGTACAGATACAGAGGTACTTCAACCTTTTCACGATAACATCTAAATAAAGGGAAAATTAAACTAGCTTAGATTACATTTAACATAAAACCTCTTTCTTAAAGATAATAAACATATTACATTCAAAGTGTTGCACAGAAATTGTTTATACTGATCTGTGATGCATATATGTAAGTGTTAAATTTTTCATTTGAAACAATTAGGAACAATAATGGGTTTTTTTTCACTGAAAACTGCAAATCACATCAATAGCAAATATGTCGGTCCTTAATTTGCTAGAGCATATCATGTACCTCTATGATCCCTTCTTTGTTACCATTTAACCATGTCAGCAGCAAGACATTCTGAAGACCAGGCACAATATTCTTTTGATGCTTTCCACCATCATGGTCTACATTTTTTTTTCCAATTAAATTTGGCCTCAGAAAGAGTAGTATCAGTGAATGAGCATATACAAAAAAAATATTATCTTCCATGCCCTGTGACTCTTTTGGTTCCTTGTGATAATTGATATTTAAACATAGATTTATTTTTTTTTTTAATTTTATCAACATATTTATCACATGTGCGTGTGCATACACACACACATACTTAGTAACAGTCTTGCTCAAACCTTTATTGCCTAGAGTACAAAAGATAATATTCAAGAAAACGGAAGTACTATATTATTTTATTTTTTTGTGACCCATACATTTACTTATTTTATGACTTGACAATGTGCTTATTCTCACCTGGATGGCATTTTAAGACTTCTTCAAAGAGCAGATTTTCTAATAGTGTAGTTGTTAAGGACTGCCCATGTAGTCTACTCAAGGCTTTTATCTGCTATTACCTGCTATTTTGGGGCTGCAGTTGTCTCCTCCTCTCTGGAGGGAGACTGAGACCTGTTTTAACCTTTTCTCACCTCTGCATTCCTCTAGCAAGAGTTTCCATCTACTGTAAGGTAATACCCACAACTGCTACAAAGCTGTATACTTTGGGTGAATTTTCTCCAACAAATCTATTCCCCCCTTCCCTTCTGTACTTCCCCTTCCCCTCAGTTCCTTAAGTGTTGTCTTTCCTGCTTTCTCACCACAACAAACACTATAACTAGACTGGGATCTACTTCAGTTGTTCTTCACCCTACCTGCACTCTTAAGTGTTTACCTGTACCCTTCTGAACCTATACTGTCTAACTTCATGTCAACTTTAATTCATAATCCTTCTGCCCAAAGATATCACCTGTGTTAGTCTCATGTTTGTTTCTTCTTAGTCTTGGTGAGGTTGATCAGGAAGCTCATATTTCCTTAGAAGGTGCTCACCAAACTTTGTTCCTAATTCTGGAACTTCAAGTCCAAGCTGACTGAATGGTGGGCCGAATATTGCAATGGCAGTTGGATCCTCAGAAACTCTAGATGAGATTTACTTGACCCTCAAAGGCAAATAAAGTCTGCCTTCCTCCTGAACTTAAGACACATGAATTCAGCCCAGATGTTTTCCTTCTTTCTTTTGCTTTGATGTTGTTGTTGTTGTTGTTACAAATGACTTGAAAAAAAAAAAAAAGGACATTAAAAAAGAAAAGCATTTATAAACTACTTCTGAAGAGGAAAAAAAATTAAAATTACTAACCAAAGTAACACCTCTCTGAACTCAGTATGTTGGCAACAACAGAAAAGAGAAAAACTGCTGCATGGAAACAGTTACCTCCCTGCTGTTCAGCCCATGTGCCATGATGTGTATTCTCCTCTCTCACTCATGCCTCCACTTGTCAGGCTGCTATGGGACTGGCATTAGGGCAATGAAATGATCAGGGATGGACAGGTCCCTAGTGTTCAGAAGTCTATTTTTTCAGACTGCGCCAGCTTGTCTTCATCTGTTCACTTGCCATTTCTGGTAGGGATTATTTAAGTTTAATTAGAAGACTACAAAGAAGCATTTGGCCTCTATAGTTTAGGGCCACATTCATGCCATGTTTATAAATTTTTTATTACTGTTCTCTTGATTTCATGGTTACACTACAAAGTGAATCACTTTTAAGCAATTATGGATCCAATGAAGGACCAGTGAGCAGGTACAACAGACCAGTTTTAGGAAAAGATTAGTACCTCATTAGAAAACAGCTTGTGCTGTGGAGTATTAGAACACTCTTGCTCTGTATCCAGATTAGGTAATCATGGAGTTAATTGCTTACTGGCAATACAAGCTATTTCATTAGTTCTGAAGTCAGCTCATCAGTTGCAGTAATGACGACAGTGGAAATCACTAAGAAAAAAATACTACATCATCATTTTAAAAAATCAAAATGAATCAAAGCATCAAAAAATAAACAGTTTGCATTCTAGCTGCAGCTATGCAGCTCATGTCAGAGTATTGTGATGTACACTGGTATTAGTCATAACAACTGACAATAAAGGAAGACACTGAGATAGAAGCAAGAGGCAACCATGCCAAGAAATAACATCAAGAAATAAGAAGGAAACACTACTGACATTAAAAATTATATATTTTGACAGAAAGTGGGGTGTTTGATTTTTTTTTAAAAAAAAGGAAATAGATTTCATGGTACAGCATTCAAGAGCTAACAGAATGTTATGCCCAGTGAGGACTAGGAGTATTATTGATTATATGTACAACGTCTGAACAATTACAGTGGTGTCTCTCAGTCTGGGTCCTAAAACCAGAAGTTGACACGGGCATGTCTACCCCATTCCTGTAAATAATCCATTGTTGTTATAGTCAGGAAGAAAAGTACTGGTGTGTTACTCACCATCATTCCAGCACAGCTGTGGATTTAATGTTTGTATATTTTATTACATAAAGTATATAAATGTTATCAGTGACTGCTGGGATTTAGGTGGAAGCTGCATACTCTGCAAGAACAAAGCCCTCAATAATCATTTGTATTCTATTTGAGTAGAACCTGAAGCAGAAAGTTGATTCACATTTACTCATTGATTGTGTTACAATGACCAAAAAGAAAACTGTAAAAAATAGCAGAAATTCTTTATTTCACAGATTTTTTTATTTAACCGGCAAATTAAACAAAAATATTAAAGTCAATTTCCTTATTTCTAATGCCCGTGATCCTTTCAGATTTTTGAAGAAATTGACCATGCCTTCACTTCCTTGAATTAAAGATTATTTTTGTCCTTGTTGAAAGCAGTTATTGTTGCCAATTATTTCTTTCCAGGCATGCCTGAAGCATTTTAATGGGAAAAATTAATCCTGGTGACATTTTAAAGTAGTGAATTAATGCATTCTTAGTATAAAACTATTCGTTATACAGATTAAAGAAGCTGGGAAGTTGTTAATATTGCCAAATATTTAAAACATTTACTTCAATCTAAGACATTAAAGCTAACAATTTAAGAGAAAAGATTAAGCAGATAAATTTTATTCTCTTAAAATTTGCAAGTTCTCCACACAGCGATAAATTATGTGAGGCATTTGTTAAAACAGTGGAAATAATATAGAGAGGTCTAATTTTTTATATCTGAACACTTAAAAGACTATTTTAAATTCATGAATTTGAGGGACTAGGTAAGTTTCATTGATAACTCAGTTTTTGCAGCTCAAAAAATAAGACTGGATTAATCTGAGGATTTAAAAATAAAAATTTTCAACTTTTTTTTTTTAAACAAAGCAGTTAGCTGGGTGAATTCATTAACAGCAGTGTACTCCTATCACAGAATTTGATTTTGACTAATTTACATTTTCTGAAAAAGGTGTTTTGACAAATTGTTCCTCACAAACTCAAAAGCTGATGTTTAAAGGAGGAAGGATCAGAGGTTGCCATTCATAATCCTTAAGGACAATCAATTCAGCAATGACTAAATAGAGCAGCAATATTGTTCCAGTGGGTCTCAGTTAACAGGACTAAACTCTCATAGCATTGTCTTTATGCAGTGTTCTCTATTTCTAGATACAGTTCAAAGTAGCTAACAGAATGAAAGTTGCCTTTAGAGTGAAGAAATGAACCAGAATTTGTATGATACTGAGAGAAAAAAATATACTTTTTACCACAGAACTGACATAAATTTCTGTGTTTTCTTAATGTAGTATGAGCTATTTTACAACAGAAGAGTGTTAGTACAGCTTTTCTGGGTAACCAGTGTACAAGTTAACAACCTGTATCACCAAGAAGAGCACACAGTGACAAGGAATTTAAACGTTCAGAGTTAATTTATATGAGTCCAGCTTGAAACTTTTGGAACATCCTGAAAACATCTGAAAGATCCTCAAAACTTCAATGATTAATATACAAGTGTGACGGTGTGCTCCCCCTGCCTCCTCCCCTTCCCCTAGAACCTGATCTTTATTTCCCATAACCCTGTTCAAGTGATAACCACCAGTGGTGACCGTAAGGGATGCTATCTGGTCATGGTAGATGCATCCAGCTTAGAAGAGACATAACAACACAATAGCCAAGGGCTATCTTGCTCAGCTTGCTCCAACAGCGGAGGGCTTGCTGAGTATGCATCAACAAAATACAGCTAGTATGCATATACAACTATAGGTCAATTATCTTACTCCATAAATAGCACATAGCCCAAGGCCCATTGAGTTCTCCTGAAATGACAGTGGGCTGCACGCCAAGATCTCCCCTGGAGAAGGGAGTAGGGATGCCTCTCAAGGTTACTCCTCAAGGTTGAGAGATTCCTTGCTGCAACAGATCCTTGGTAAGTGACTAATAGCTGCTAAACTGCAAAACCTTAGCTAAGTGATAAAAAGGATTGATTGTGCATATCCTAGACCTAGGAACTAGGAACTGGAACTAGGTTTGAATCTAGCAGCACCTAGACTCATCTCTTAGAAGGAGTTTAGAAAGCAAGGGGGTCCCTTCTGGGTGACTCAGGAGGGTCTCCCTGACCCTTTTGTCTGACCCTGTCCTCTATGTAGTAAATAATCAACTGAACCTTGCCATCAAATCTTGTTAAATGAATGTGTGTTGGGTTTGGGGGAGAATGTTTTTTGTCGTGGGGGAAGGGGCCACCTTGTGAGAGCAAAAGCTCCCCTGATTCCAAGGTGTAACCCTCCCAGCCCAGCTGAGCCAATTAGCAATAGAGACACACCTCTGTGAATCCATATTTGTGAGGCGAAAGTCTGTCTTGAAAAGAAGAAGGTGGGGAGAACCTGGAGGAAAGGCCATAAACCTGAACAAAAGATGACTGTCAGCCTAAACAAAGAGAGAGTGCCTGCCAGGAGAAAGGAAGAGGAAAAGGACAGAGGTACTTCAGGTAAGAAAAAAATCCCCACAACATTTTGTTTCTTTTGTCATGTATTATATTGCAAGGATTTGAAAGATGGTTGGTGTCTCTCTGTTGCCTCTTGCAGTGTGATTCAGGTTACCTAGAGAAGTAATTTTATGAAAACAGAATACGAGGGCAGGGTTTAGTTCAGATTTATAGTCTTTTTTTACTAATTGCTGCACTCCTGATGTGCCTCCTGGCTACTCCAGGACTTAGCACAGTGGTGTGCTGGCCACTGTCAAGTAATGTGCATAACATCTGGGTCCTTCCTGCCTTTTTCTCAATTCCCTGCCTCTGTTCCATTCCCCTGTCCTACATCCATTACTATTTCTTGGAAATTCATAAGAATTTTATTGTCTTACAGCCTTACACCTTTCTGTCAAGTCTGTCTGACTTTTGCTAATAAATTCCATATTATTAGGGGAGGTAGACACACAGGAGAGTGAACATATGTGCCTCGTTCCCGTAAGAAACCAAGTTAAATATACACTGGTTTTGACAGTTTTGCTTTGTTTTGGGGTTTTTTTTGTGAACTTCATTTATTTTTCTTGTTGTTTAGGCAAAGCAGTAGAAAGACAAGAGAAAAGAATGATGTGATAATCAATTAAGAACTTAATCAATCCTTTAAGTGGGAATAGGAGGAAAATGTGTACTGACAGACATGAATTAATTTTATTTTTTCTCGTACTAAAAATTCTACCCAAATTGTCCAACTGTTTTAACAAGGTTCAAGTTCTGCTTGACTGAGTAGCCTAGGTTCTGGGCCATGCCAATGAAGTAGAGTTTTTTGACTCTAAGCATGCTTACTTATGTATCTGTAATACCAGTGAACTCACAGGTACCTGCAAGATAACCTGAGTGAAAGCGTTTCATTTGGAAAAAAGACAGATATTTCTTGGTAATTAAAAAAAAAGAGTTTGAAAAGCAGAGAGTTAAATGGAATATGTTCATCCATTATGTCAGTTTTACAGCGGTCACTTTTAAGAGGAAACAGACTTCAGTCTTCAACAATACTATTTAGCATAACTGAATAGTTGCCTGGCAAAGCACCCCAGACCAATGCATTTATCTTAGTTTACATCAGCGGCTGATTTGCCCTGCAGATTCCAGATTGTCAGGTTTAGAACAAAAGTATATATTTTCATGGGTTGTATTATTTATATGTGAACTATGCTGGACATGATTTAAAAAATTATTGTTAGCTGTCTACTGTCATGAAATAGTCACTATTCTGTTTTGTTACTGCATTTTAACTGTGTTCTTCTATTTATACACTCTGTCTAAATGCCTGTCTCTGGTTTGCTTGCATTTTACTGGTGCTCAACCTGTCCTTAACTCAAAGAAGGTAAGAGAGAATCTTTAAAAGTCACAAAATTAAGAGGGAGGTGGTAACGTCCACAGTTTACAGACAGCTGAGACACACAGTAGAACTATAAAGAGGAAAAAGGGTAAGATAAGTGTTGGGGTTAGTTCAAGGTCTCTGCACATTCTATGGATTTCCAGCTTTCGGTGGTATATAGATCAAAAGAGGATTATTACTTCATGAGTGAGCGGTGTTTTGCTTCGGAATCATAGACTGGAAGGAGTTACTGCTCCTGTTGAATCAATAACTGGAGTGGGTCACCAAAGCATCATGATGCAAATTTCAGGGGTGGCAGGGCCTGCCACGTCAGGTTTTGCTCAGTGTACTTTTAGCATAAATTTGGGTGCATCCACATTACAAACTCACTTTGTAGGTAAATCAGATAGGTCCCAGCTGTGCTAACCTACAAGATCTATTTTCCTGCTCACTGACATTTGGAAATGAAAGTTGCTGTCAATTACAACCTCTGTGTTATTGAGTGGTAATTTGGGTTGTAAAGGGAATTTTCTTCACAAAACAAGTGGGATAGTAAAAATTCTCAGGATATAATAATTTTTATTTCATTTGTCAAGAAACCACTGCATTAAGCATTCAGCTTTCCTTTATGTCCTTGTTCAAAAAATAAAAGGAGGAGATACACTGGACACAGGCGTTTTTGTTTTCACTAGGAAGTCCAGGACTCAGGCTAAGAGATTTATTTTGATGACTTAAGAAACTCAGCTTTCTATAGGGGCTTAAAAGGCTTCATGCATTTTAGAACACTTTAGCATTTTTAAACAGCTTCAAGGTTTTGAAGATGTGTGAGTCCTTTAGGACAGGAGGTCCTGCTACAAAAGTAGTTTGCATTGGTTTGAAATAAGAAATCTGCTTAAGGAATCTAAGATGTTCTAAGCCTCTAAAGTAGTTTAAATGTCTTATAATCTTATCTCTGTGTCCTGATTTTCAGCTGGGACGGAGCTAGTTTTCTTTCTAGTGAAGTGAAACCACCAAGTGAAACCACTACAGTCTGTTACACAGTGTTTGGTCTGTGTTTATAGCATAAATATAATTGCAAAGCTTGGGAAAAGATGTGCTCCCTGATTTTAAAACAGAGAGGGACTGGGCTGAAGGCTCTGCAGCAGTACTGCTCCACCTCCTCCTTGGAAAGCCTTGTCATACTATCACTTAATGTAGGAATATTTTTCTTTACAAAGGATGAAGGCAAGGCTTTGTTGGCAAAATTTTACAGATAACTGCCACTCTGAGTCATAAACTTTGACTCCTTATTATAAAAATTATTATGTCCCAACATATCTTGATAGACTGCCTCTTCTGCTGCTAGTTCTTTTCTCTTTTTTTGTCAACACATGAGTTCACCACAAAATAACACTTTCTCCTGCTCATCTGGTGGTTTTCCATACACATTCCCAGGTCAGTTGAGGCTTTAAAAGTGACCTATGGCAAAGGAGGTTATAGGTCCAAGTCCAGATATGAACTCTGTCTATGTGTGGAAAACAGAAGCCACAGTGACTGCATGGTTATAGATCAGCTCAAGAGAAATATGTTGCACTGCATTTCAGATAACTATGTATATCCTTGAAGAGCTGTCTATAAATGCCAACTGAACAGCAGTCTGGGCCTTCTGTAAGACATGGAGTGCTGCTATCTCCATCACAGTGGATCCCTGGATCTTCTATTCTGCTGCTCACAGCATGAAGGAAGTAATATCATGGGTTGTCACTTTCATAGTACATAGTCCAGTGATGAGGACTTGATCTCAGAAAAAGGTTTTGTTCTAAACTCTTGTGCGAAATGGCTACATGTATGAAGGACAGAAGATAAAAACACCACAAGACAGAGACTGCCCAGTCTCAAATGTTGACAAATTTTATTCTCTCAGTAAGGATGAGAACGGCCAGTAAGGTGAAGCTTGCATCTCTGACTCTTTTAATCATTTTCTTAATGGTACTTTTAAGAATATCATTTGGTAAGCACATAACTTTGTTCTGGCTGTGTTCTTTACTACCCATTATTGGTAGATAATGAAAAGGCAAGTCTGAGCCTAGATTATGCTTTGTGGTTCTGAAATTAGAAACATTGACTTAGACCACTTTGAAGTGAGATTTTTGAGATCAATTACAGCACATTGGTAAGGAGAACAAGGTTAGATTGCAACAAGAAAGATTGGAAGAATGACTTCATAAAAATCTATTTAATGAAGCTTTCATATTATTGCAAAAGGTTAAAATTACATTCAGAGCTGTCTAAGATTACATGATATATTTACATCTTACCTTGAGTAAGAAACTTTCCTATGATTTCACCCCCCTCTCCTGATCTGGCAAAGTGAGCAGAAGACACTTGAATGGAGATCCTTCACTGATTTCTATAGCTAATAAAAGTTTAATTTCCACAGCATATTTGAGAGATGAAATATTATTATCAGAGCTTCTTTCATATGTGGTTGCTCCAGAGACACTTAGGGGAAGCTTCACAAAACCACACAGAATCACAGAATGGTTGACCTTGCTAAGCTACAATTGTTTAATCATGGAATTGTATAATAATTTAGGTTGAAAGAGACATCTGGAGGTCCTCTGGCCCAGAGTAAGACCAGTTTGGACATTGGATCTAACTAGAAAGTTAGATCAGGTTGTTCAGGACCTCATCCAGCAGAATCTTGAGCCTCTCCAAGGAGACAATGTAAGCCGTCGTCATACTTTCGTAAGGCTGTCAGTCAGCTTCATCTCTAGTTCTAGCAATCCCACTCAGTGAAGCTCCTTGGGTTCAAAGGTTAGGGATGGTGCTTTGGGAGCATTTATTTCAAGAATGGACGTATTCAAGCAAATTATTTAGTGTCAGGTTCACATGTAGGGCCTAGGCTACAAACTGTCTGAAAGCCGCCGAGCTATGGCTGAACAGCACTGGAGTTTCCAAACCTTACCTGCATTACATTAATCACAGGTAAGTGTCTCCTGGCCAGCTCAGAATGACAGCAGAGCTGCCTCATGTCTGTCTGTAAAATGGACTTTATAGATGGGATATACCTAGTATGGAATATCTTATTTGCCTAAGGAGCCTGAAAGAACCATCTGGTCGTTTTTGATCCTAGTAGTTATTGTGATGAGAAACTCATTCAGGCAATTCTTCTGCAGCTGCAAAAAAGTGGTGAGACAGACTGCATTTTGGAGAGAAAAAAAGATCTCAAATGCTACTAAATATGTTTCAGGATAATGGCCTCAATAGCACATCTGATGGGTATTTAGAATAAGTGAATGCTGAATGCTTTATCAGTGATAACGCAGACAAAGGTTATCAGCATGTGCCACACATCAAACATTGAACTCACTGCAATTAATTTAAGTGAAAAATTGTCTCCATCAGCAAAAGCTTTTGCACAACATCAAAGCCTGTTTCTTTGCTGTTCCTCTTCTTTTTAATGGGAAAATTTGACCTGTCCGAGAAAGTTAGAAATCGTTGTTTCTTTTAATATATTAGAGTTTCCCGTGCTTTGTGATTAATCTCACAGCTTTGTAGCCTGAATGTGGTAGAAATTTTTATTGATGTTTTCATAAAGGGTATTTTTTTTTACCTTCTGAGATTATTTTTATATAGATGTTAGTGTTTTGATATAAATATAATCCAAATCATCATCTTCTTAATGAGACCTTCTCCTGATCCTATTTTTTACTGTAAGATTACTTAAAGCTCATTTATATGAATGTTCATGTTCACTGAAATTTTGGATATATGTTGTCATTGTTATTAGAGGGTATCAGTACCAAAGTGAGCTTCTGAGATACAAGAAGAACACTTTAGAAAGATGTCAACAACTTTGACACCACACACTGGTAGATCCAGTGTGTGACTTTGCATAGACACTGAAAAAAGACTCTTACAACAAAATAGAGGCAAGGTTCTGCCAGCAGGTTCTTGAACGCAAACAGAAATAATGGGCCACCATAGACATTTATTTTAAAAGATCAACGAGTACAGTATGTGCAAAATACGGACAATAATTAAAACACAGGGTAACTGTATTGAGCTCAAAACAGACATGGGGCAAATTGTTTGGGCAATCATTATGGTCATAATAAATAAATTCTAGAGGTCACCAGCACTGAACAGTGTGAATGTAAAGCAGCACTTTGCATTTTACCCTGCCCAAGTCACATTATGGAACTGATTAATAGACTACAGTCAGTGCTATAGGATTGACTACAGCAGGACTAAGGCAAAAAGTGCAGTAACTTTGCTGAGCAGAAGTACAACCAGGCAGTCCAGTTCTTCTCCAGATTGCCACACATTATGATTTCAATTCATTTGTAAGTTATGCCAAAATAATTATTATCAATTAAAGTCTGGCAGATTTTTCCAAAGAGCAACACAAAAAAATAGAGGATCATCAGTAAAATTATTATAAGGCATTCACAAATTATAGATACAGTATATAAAAATGCAGCATCATCGTAATTGTTCTGATTAATTTAACATTTAATTTGCAAAAAAAGAGATATTCCTTGAAGAAAAAAATTCTTTATACCATTTTAAAATTGTTTTTTCAGTATCTAACTGTTCAGTACTTATATTTATACACATTATCTATTCAATAAATTAAGTCATGCTTTGTGTGAAGAGACTAATTATATTGTAATATTGTAAAATAGTATTCTTTTTCCACAAAATTCACTGGAAGAAGGAAATCTCCATTTAGATTTACTTGCTTTTGCCTTAATTTATAAGAAAACATGCATGAGGTGTACAAGAGTTAACACATACTCTTACGTACAATTTATCAAGCTGAAATACTATCAACCAAAACCATAAAATTATTGTTTGGCACATAAATTGATCCACTAGAAACTGTAGCCCAGGGAGGAGAATTAGCAATATGATGTTGTGATTGCTGGCTGACAATGACACATGTTAAGTGGCTGAAACAGGAATCCTGCTGAAAAACAACTCACCTTGCTATTGGAGACTCATAAAAAAGCCTTTGGATAACCAGAGCACACAACAGTGAGAGTGGTACAGTTCTTGTAGATTTCTGACTGATAATTTGAAGAATTATAATTTTAGTAGAAAATAAATATTTCTTACAGTCTGCTATAGTGTGTCTCCCTTGCAATCATGGCAGATACAGGGAGGGGAGCAGGTTATATAGAGAGCAAGGAAAGAGGTGAAGAGAGCAAATGGGAAGTGTGATTTAAATACAAGCAGATAGCTGAGTCCATTAACTACCCACCTGGTGAGAACAGCAACTGAAGTTTCCTCTATATTTTCATATTTCTGTAAACTTTGGAAGAAATCTGACTGTGTCAGTTTTGTCCACTTTTCTATTTTTCCATATACCAAGTTTCAGAAGTTCTACATAAGACAGAGGTTATATGTATTTGCCCTCTGACTTTGTATCTTTCACTAGTGTTCTGCCTGTTGCAGAAATATTAGCAAACCATTAACTACCTACATGGCATTTAGAATAAAAGTCATAGATTTCTAGTATTGCTTGCTAGTGTAGCCCATAAGAACTTGACAGAAAGTGTCTGCTCTGCAGTTAACACCATCTCTCTCCAAATTTCCAGATCGCAAATAAGTTTTGAAAGATTTACAGTAAGATTCACAAGGTAGAGTTAAGTGGCAGAGGAATAGTTATTCAGATTTATGAGAACCTAGACATTGTAGAGCTACTAAAATCCTGTCAGCTCCTGACATCCAAGTTATATGATTTTGCATAAAATTAAAGCATCTTACTCATTTTCATAATGGCCCACAGCTTTTCTCTACCTCAAGCTTATATATCTTTAGAAGCCAAAATAGTTGTACATCTTAAATGAAAAAACAGTAAAACATTTATTTCCAGATGTGAGAAAGGTCTTCTACCTTTCAAAACAACTGAATTTTATTACTAATAACAACATACTGTAATCTAAATATAATGCAAAAATTTAACTAAATCACCTGATGTTCATTTGCAAATGCACATTTCCATGGAGAGGCACAAACTGGATTTATTTGGAATGATATGTGACATTAATTCACTTAAAATCAGAGCTAGGATTAAATATATGCTTTAGATATTCAATTTAAAAATAATAAAAAAATAAGGATATAATATTTCAGATAATTTCTCATGGAGAAGTTTCCTTTCTTAAAGGAAAATATTCCCCGGTCATTTTGTCAATGAGCTATCTTTATAGAGCTGAGTACTAGCACTCTTACTTTAGTGTGCTTGGGTTGAGATGCACTGCAACTTTATATATGGCTAGCTTGAAAGTCCAGTATTGTATAATGCTGGCCCACAGTACATAAGAGTAATATTTAAAGTGGGTTGAACCTGAGCCCATGACCACTGGTGACTGATGACTCTTTCTGGCCTATGAACATAACAAATATTTAACATTTTGCATGAAATAATTTAGCAAATACAGAATATGACTGTAACATTCTCTTATACTTTGTAAAATATAGCACGACAACCCAACTCAGAATTCATTCTCAGAACTTTTTCTTTAAGCCATTTTTTAACTGATTGGGAAAAGATTCTTCTCCTTTTTGCGTGTGGCATCATGCCATCCAGAGGCCAACTGAGCTCATTACAAGGTTCGGTTGCTAGAGCTAGTCAAAAGCCAGCCATCTTCTGGTCAACATAAGGTTTGATCTCTATTTAATCATTAGGAAATATATTTTTTCTTATAACACCTGATTTTCGACTGAAATAATATTTATGTCTTCTATGACTCTCAAGATCTTCAAAGTTCTTTGTACAACAGGACTGTTCAGTAAGGTAGGAAACGGGAAGCTTGAGAGGAACAGCTAACCCAAGAAGAGGACATTAGCAGAATAGAAGTTAGGCATTAGATAACTTTGATAAATTAAAGCACTTAGCTTCCTAACATTTCCATTTCCCTCATCTGCTTTCTGTCCTGTGAATCACAGTCGCTGCATGTTCTAAAGTGGGAGCACAATGTCCTCTCAGTTTTGAGTTGCAGTAGTAGAAAGCTTATGCATAGCTTTGAAATTGCTCAAGAGTTCATTCTCAAAGGAAAATCTGCAGACTCACTGAATATTTAAAATTAAAACTAAACTGAAAACAAAAAAAACCCCCACAAAATTTTAATTTTATTTTTCCCAGAATATTTATCTTTGTATCATATGTCAAAGCAAAGAGTATAATCCTGGGATGTTATTTCACAGACTACAGTGTATATTTATTATAATAAAACTAGAATATTTCATCTTCTATCTAGAAAAAAATTAAAAATATAAACTTCATGTTATTTAAACATGAGATTAAATACATTTTTAAAATTTTGTTTGTAACAAAAATTTCCTTCTAAAAATAAGTCATATAAATTTTGACAAGGTGTATGTTGCTTTGCACTGCAACCAAACCATTGTTTTTACATTATGTAATAATTTTTCATATTAAAAATAAAAAATTGCATTATGACTAGGGTACATTAAAATATTAAACTAATATTTAAAATATGAGAAAAAAATCTCAGGACCTGAAAATAATTAATAATTAAAAGGGAAAAGAAGAATAAAATTAATTTCATATTTTACTTCTCAGAATGACAATATTAGACTTGCTTCATTTTGCTTATAAACCCTAAGTAAAGATTAAAAATTTGACCTCTGATTAGTTATGCTCCCAAAAGTGGAAAATTTATTCCCATGTATTTCTTAAGATGTGAGAGAACTTGACAAAAAAAGTTGTGGCTATGCACCACTCAACTCCTATTAGAGACTTGTTAGGAATCATCAAGCTGATTCTTCAACTATAGGTTATGAAGCAGATAACTATTAGCAATAAAAGCATAGAATAAACCAGCAAGGAGAGGCTCAGTTGCAATTCATAAACATGGAGCATATCTTCAAATGCTTTCATTTCCAAAGAGGAAAGTCTTTCCTTGGAGTCAATAAATGTACATTTAAGCTAAAAACTAAGCTTGAGTCAAGGCTGTCTATTTGCTGCACTTAAGCCCACATGGGCAGCATCATCACCACAGACCCCAGCAATCTGTACACAGAATACAGATGGTTTGCACAAACTCAGGTTAAAATCAGCAGTATGTGTAGTTCATGACCATTAGCTTGCTTAAACCTTCCTGATTTTTACTTCATAGGGTAGTTGTAGCTACAGACATTTGTTTACTCAAGAGTTTATAGGAAACAACATGTTCTGGAAACACACCTTGAAGTCTTTTTCAAATTTGCAGTTTGGACTCATTAGCTGGAAGTAGTAAAACAAAGTTTGGAGAGAGGTCTGGTTTCTCTGGCTCACATGAATCTTTAGACACTGTTCGTCTTCTGAAAAATGTTGTAGTGAGAAGGTAGCTTTGAAAGTCATATGATTGTTTCTACTAGAGTAACTTAAAGATCAAGTGTTTGTGAACAGTTGCCCCATAGCACATTGTTAGAAGGAGCAGTGGCCTACAGTATTTATTTCTTCTTGAACAAGATGGGGATATCCTTGTATTACCCTATGTAATCGTAAGCCATTACAGACTTTACAAGCTATTTTCTCTACAATATTTGAAATCTCCATCTCTAGTATAACAAGAGACTTATGAACATTAAGGTTAAAGTTTTCAAGAGTTGACTTTTTTTTTTTTTTACAAATGTAGATTTGAAGAGAGAAAATATTTTGTTTCAAGTAGGTAGCACCTATCTTGATAGGAAATGTATAGAGACTATGTTACTTGATTCGTTATGCTGTAACAAATTCATGAGCAAACACAAGAGGATAATTTGATTATAGATAGATTTGCAGTATTGCAAACTATGTTCAGTCATTGTATTTTTTTTGCTATGAACTGAAAGACTGTATTGTGAAAATATCACTGAATAAAATGTGATTAATAACTTAATTAAACTAGTCTTCTGTAACTAAAACAAAATTAGAATTCAAGATGTGTTATGTTAGATGTATAACACCAGTGATAATTAACCTCTATCAAGCATGATGTGTTGTAATTTAAATATTAGGTTAATGCTGGAGTCGTTTTAATAAAAGCATAGAAAGTTTACCCCAAATGACAAAATTCATATTATAAAAATTCCACATCTTCCTTTTCTCTCTGAATAAAATCAGTAGTTTTCCTGTACTTCATTAGGATTTTTGCTGTCCCTTATTGTATTTTTGTCAACTTGCCTATGTGAAAAAGAGGAAACTAATACTTAAAAAAAATCCAAGTTCCGTACTCTAAAGAAAGTTCATCCTCTATAAAGAGTCCATGTGAAAAATAAATTGGGAAGGGAGACGTTGCAAGTGGCTGTGTCCTGTTTGGCTGCCAGCAAAACTAAACTATCATATAAATCCATAGAAATACTATTTTGAGATTATTTTAATGAAAAAGTGGGATTTAAAATTGCAAGTATCTTAGAAGGGTAGGAATGTGTTCCTGTGTTTAGTAATCTCTGGGTTATTTTAGCTACTAAATTCAAACCTTTACTTCAAAAGTTTACTTCAAAACCTTTACTAAACAAAAGTTTACTTCAGTACACCTTCCTCAGCCTTGTTTCCACAAAGATTTATTCGCTGGCTTAATTGTATACAATATAAATAAACATACCAAAGTAAATTTCAATTGAATTACTCATTACATATAAGGTTAAGGTACTGGCTATCTATTTGAATGTTAGAATAGAAATGTTAAAAAGTGTATCAATGAGCAGAACAAAAGCACTCTCGATCCAAATGACCATATCTACAAATGTTATTATTTGAGATTTCATCTGAACTTTGCTTCCCACCCCTCAACATGCATTTGAGTTCTCAGACTGGTCAAATGGGCAAACCACAGCACTTTCTGTATCTGAACAAGAAAAAGGCATGGGAAACTTGGGGGCTGAGGAGAAAACTTTAACTGGAGCATGTTTTTGGCATGTGCTACAGCTATCCTCAAAAATCACTGTTATGGATAATAGGGCAAACCATGTGGTATGCAACAAACACTACAGAAATTGAATCTGGATGCAGTCTTTATCAGCTTGTACTCACTATACACTATTTCAAATAATGTATTGGTTTTCTTTTTTTAATGGCTGGTTGGAGGTTTTTTCCTATTCCTAACTGTATTGTGGATTACTTTAAGCAGTATTAAGAAAACTGGAAGTTGGTTTATATGTGAAAGCTGAGCTAATTCCAATTACACAGAGAACGTCAATTTTCTTTAACAGGTTGATCAGTCTATAATGTTGTGCTAAAATGTTGACTTCACTTGCAGTTAATTAACTTGAAGCAGTATGGAAGTTCATGTTGAAGAGTCGTTGGAACTGAGTGAAAAAGTAAACTGAGTTGAAAATCAAGAGACAAAAATGATCTTTTTATCCTATGTTTTGACTTGCTCCAAAAATCTCAATTCTCTTAACTCTTGAATGCTTTATTACCTACTTTTAATATCTTTTTTTCTGCCCCTCTTCAGTCTCTCACTTTCTATAGTTTTTGATCAGGTCAACTGTGCTTAAGACATTTTAATTGTTAATTTAAATCAGATAGGATAGATCAAGTAGAAATCTGTCAGTCAATCCCCAAATGCCACAGCACCTCAGCTTCTATGTCTCATGTTTCCAGTCTCTTCTAAGAGCCAACATTTTCATTTGAAATGTATTTCCTGTGATGCATCAGTCTCACCTTTGGTTGAACTAAATGCTAAATCATGGCATTTTCATCAGGTAGCCTCATTTCCTGAGGACAAGGAACATACGAACTGACATCTCTGAATTTACCTTACCATTGGTAGAAAAAGTTCAAGAGGTTAAGTCAATGTGAACAAAATTTTCTTTGTAGAAATTAAAAAATATATATTTAACTTTGTATGCTTATGTGAAAATGGACATTTTAATATTTGATGATTATAATTTTGGAATTCTGTGGACAATTACAAATTTCAATACTGATTCAGAACAAAAATAAGTGTTGAAGAGTTTGAATTTATTTCAGTGCAGAAATCCAAAATTCTAATCTGATTAATTCATAAGAGATGCTCCAGCCTTTCCTCTTTTTCATAGAATATCTGTCTTCTAATTATGAGCTGAAAAGGCCAGTCCTAATGTATTCTGACAACACATTTCTTTGGGACAAAATGTTTTCCTGTCTCATTGGTTTTCACTATTCAGTGAACTCAAACATATTTCAAGATTAATTTAAAGGATACAATTTTTTTTTATTATTTTTTTTTTTATTTTTTTTTTTGAGAAACATGCAGCCTGGAAATTAGTTCTATTTCTGTATCTTCCTTCTTCTCAAACTGGAACTTCATTAGAAATAGTGATTTGGTCTAACAAAAGATTTGGATTTCTTATAGTTTCACTTAAAGGTTTCACAGTCTGAGGGGAAGTTCAGCCACATGGATCACCAAATTATTACCTCTGAAACATTTTTTTCACTGCTCTTCTCATTATCATCTCAGCAGAAAAATTAAAGGAGAATAAAGGACATAGATTTATATCCTTTACCTATAGCTGTGATACTGATCCACTAATTTTGACTCAGATTTTAAAATAGGAACAAGACTAATGCTAGAGCATAGTACCAAATAAGGTAGGTATAGCAGAATCGTAGAATCACGGACTGGTTGATGTTGGAAAGGACCACTGGAGGCCATCTGGTCCAAACCTCCTGTTCAGGCAGGGTCACCTACAGCCCAAGACCACATCCAGACAGCTTTTCAGTATGTCTGAGGATGGAGACTTCGAAACTTCATTGGGCAACCTGTGCTACTGCTCAGTCACTTTCACAGTAAAAAAGTGTTTCCTGATGGTAAGACGGAACCTCCCATGTTTCAGTGTGTGCCCATTGCCTCTGGTCCTGTCACTGGACACCACTGAAAAGAACCTGGATTTGTCTTCTTTGTACCTTCCCTTCAGCTATTTATATACCTTATAAACAGTATAAGGCTTCACCAATGCTAACAAGTATGGTTTCAACAATGCTAAGTACAGGGGAAGGTTCACTTCCCTAGACCTACTGGTAGCACTCTTCTTAATGCAGCCCAGAATACTATTGGCCTTTTTTTAGTGCAAAAAATACACTTCTGGCTCATGTTCAACTTGGTGTCCACCACAAATCCCACATCCTTTTCTGCAAAGCTAATTTCCTGCCAGTCAGTCCCCTGCATGACTGGTACCCGGGGTTGTTCTTCCTTGGATGCAGGACTTTGCACTTCCCCTTGTTGAACTGCATGAGGTTCCTGTTGGCACATTTCTCCAGTCTGTTGAGGTCTCTCTGAATGACAGCACAACCTTCTGGCATATTAGCTACTTATTCTGGTTTTGTGTCATCAGTAGACTTTCTGAGCATATCATACAGATACCCTCTGGCCCATCATGCAGATCATTAATGAAGATGTTGACCAGGAGTAGATCCAGTATTGATCCCTTGGGTACACTGCTAGTTACTGGCCTTCAGTTAGACTTCATGACACTGATCACCACCTTGAGAGCCCATCCATTCAGCTAGTTTTTAATACACCTTAGCAAAATGGGCTGCTCATCCAGCCGATACTTCATCAGCCTTTCTATTAAGATCTGACAGGTGACAGCATCAAAAGCCTTCCTAAAGTTAAGGTAGACAGTATCCACTACACTACCCTCATCTACCAAGCCAGTCATACTATACAATGAGCCAGGGAACATCACCTTGTTCAAGAAGAATTTGGTAGCCCCTAAAAACTGTGATGCAAGAACAGTAGGTTTCTCATAATCTTAATTAATGAATAAATAATAGTTTCAGTAATAACTTCACAACAGTGGCAGCAGTAGAGATGAATAAAGATACTACAAATGCAAAACAAGTATGATAACTAGGCAGCTGTTAAAAATTACCAATTAATCCCTTCAGAAAGATCACTTTAGAACAAATAGCCTCCAAATTAATGAGAAAATGAAGACCAGGAATAGTTAAAGGCAAACCATTCCATATGTGCTTTATTTCTGTGAATCAATAAAAAATTAATGTATTAGTTCATATTTTTGCTATCTGTAGAATTTGGAGAAGCTCATAATAATTGTTATCACTTCTACAGATTACTTGCTTTTGTCATAATTTTTTTTCATTAAGGTAATGAAGTTTTTCAATGACTAAAACAGATAAAAGATGCAATGCTAATCTTCCTAAAAAGCTTATGAAATATTCAAAAGCTCAGTGTGGAGTAATACATTTTAGCTGAAGACCTATACATAGGTCATAGCCAAGTATGATCTGAAGGTTTTTGAAGGCTGCTACTGAAGCTGGAATGCACTTAGCTGTGTCTTCAAAGCTAAGTCTATATGTCACATTTGGTAGTGTACATACACAGTGCAATTAATAAATATATTAAGTTGTTGGGAATTATTTTTATGAAATACCTTAAATGGGCTAATACTGTAGTTAATATTAATGTAGAAGACAAAGACAACAAATCAATAACTATTATGTAGATTTAATGTCCGAAATAGTACCAGTACTTAAAAGTGAACCTGTGCTTTAAAGCTTAAATATTAATGATGATATTAAAATTACAACAGAAATCTCTTTTTAAAAACACATTGTTTCATTCTTAAAATTTCATATTATTAAACTTCTCTAAAAGAGATAACACATAAAATTCAGGATTCTCCAGGGCAATTCATTCTCTGGTGCGTGTATAGTTTCACCATACAAACCTATTCCCCAAATACTTCAAAGTAAAATAAAGATACAGAGAAATCTTAGTATCAATAAGTCTTATGCTGAAATGCCAATAAATTGGCATGTTGCAGTGAGAGGAAACATGCAAAATTGTCCTTTAAGTCAGCATCTGCTTATATTCCTGAAGCTACATTAGATACATGTTCTTTGTGACATGCTCTACTGAGTGATTTGTGCAGATAATTTAAAATTAAAAAGTAATACAAAGCCTCTGACACCTATTCCTTCCTTGTTCATAGAGAAGCAGGCTTTAAGTTTGTGCATGTTTTCACCTAGTTTTCACCTTTGTCCCTAGAGGGAGAGTGTTCACATGAAAGGTACTGTGAAGCTTCTGCTTTGCTCATATAAGATTTCACAAAAATACAACTGTCCAAAGATTGATAAAATCTCTACAGAAGTGAGAAACCGAAAAGACTATCTGAAACCATCTGAGAGAAATTATGAAGAGAACTGAGGCAAAAATTAAAACAAGATTTTAAGTCCTGTCAGATGCCTGGGGACTGGCTTGTAGATAGATTGTAAAGCCGCATAGTTGGACACAAGATATTTTTCCTCAAGCATAAAAACTGCAAAGTGTCTGACAGATCCTGAAATTCAGTTATGTGTATAATCAGATCGAAGAACTATCAACAATTTCACTGTCATAGATCAGGGAGAAGCAGGAAAGGAAGTTTTAAAACAAGTGGAAAACTTTGGCCATTGAAGAATTTCTTGCTTAAAGTGAGTTAAGAATGCAGGAAAAAAAAAATTCAAGGGAAGAAATCCCAGTGAAAACTATCTGCCTGAACAAAAAATGAGGGCAGTCAGAGAACTGAAGACAAAAAAAGTCTAAAACTTCCATTTCTCAGCTAAGATGAAGAAAATAAGACTAAATTAATGGAAAAAAATGTTTTTCATGGAAAGAAAAACTCATCAGATTATCTTTCAACTCAATTTAATATCATATTTCTACTGAATAATTGCATAAATGAATAGAAAAAATATTTCTAGTAAAAGTTTTGAGCAGTGCATTAAACAATCCTAAGCCTATAAAGAAAAAATCTTAGTTAAATGAATCTAACACAGACCTTCAATACGTGGCTTGGTTCCATACAACATTTTTTTAAATTCTAAAATAAAGTAACAGGTGACTGTAGAGAGAAATGTCACTTGAACTGCCAGAAGATTTGAAAAAAATTTATATATCCAGCTGATCAAAATACCTAGTAGACCTATGTACTGATGTTCAGGCAGATTTTTATTCTCAGATTCTTATTCCAAAATTGTTATGTATCTATGAAGCGGACCAGTAGAATGAAAGCAGACAAAGAACTAGTGGAAGTTATCCATCATGTGTCCTACAACATGCCTTGGAACTTGTTCTTACTTTCAGTGTCTTGGAAAGAAAAAAAAAATAGTTCTCTATCTCAAATAAAATGAGGAGGGACTGACAATAAGATAAAAGCCACAACTGTAGTGAAACGTAAGACAAAAAAATCCCAATCAACATACCAAACAAAAGCTCTTCAAAGACAAATGAAAGCCTAAGCCAAAATAAGAGGATTATTCAAGTCAAACTGGAAAGAATATAACATACGTCTAAGATAGTAACTTAATCTGTTAGAATCACAGACAACTGCTCAGCATAGACAAATCCAAACAAATATCACTTTTTAATCTAAAACAGCAATATTTGGCACTTGCTCATCTGGCACTAAAGGGAACATATTGTAAACTGTCTTTAGGGGATGATTTTTCACATCATTTGGCAAGAAATACACAAACTCTTGTGTTTTCATGTATGTATGCTTATGAGTATGTGTGTAAGTATGGGTACATATGTGCGTGTGTGTATTCACTTACATGTACGTGGTTGATAGAGAGGATGTATACAATAGCAATGTCAAACAGAGCAGCTGCTTTTTAAAGATAAAGCAGCTGCTACTGTCTCATGACATGAAACGCATCTATTGCACCAGAAGGTGCTAATATTCCTTTAGCCATGTCAGGTATTTCTCTCAATAGTTAATCTGTGGCTCCACATCCATCAACAAAGGTAATTACAGTGTTGTTATAATATTAAAGGGTGCAATTACCTGGGCATTAGTGTTTTAAAGTATTTAACCACCTTAAGTGTATAATTATCCATTAATCTGAAGATACCATTTGATTGCTTACTGCTGATTCACACAGTAATTATATGTTTATTCATATTATAAAGTAAAATAAACCTCTTAAGATAATAGCTATCTAAACATTTGTTTGTTAATAAGATTACAAATATATCATCTACTACAATTTATCAGGCAATTTTTCTTTTTTTTTTCAGTTTGAATCAGCTGAAATATTAGTGCTAAGTTAGTTTTAACACATTGCAATAGATAAGCAATCACGGAGAAGTCACATTCATTCATATTTTAATACTCCAATTGAATTAAAAAAATGGTAGAGTAAGTAACAGATCTTTTGGGAAATCTGCTCCTTTATTTTGTGCTTGTTCATTTTGTCAACTAGCCTGTAAGTTCCAAGGGCAGCGACATGTTCATGTCCTATCAAAACTATGGTAAGTTTTAGCAAGAGACATCATAGCTCTATGATGGAAGAATACATTTCCTGATTCTTTCATTTTTATTAATCTTTTTCAGTTATTGAGACAGAACTTATAAAAATTTACAACTACAGAAAATTTCAGTAGTACCAGGAAAGACGTCTCATGACTCTCATTTGGCATTTTTACCCACTCCAATGTAAGAGAAAGGGTAGTTGGATACACAGTAGATATGACATTGCACAATTCAAGAATACACTACAAAATACAGATTATGCAAAATCCTTGCTCTTCTGTAACACAACTGCATGAATACACAAGTAATGGCAAGAGTAGTGCTAAAAATGTCCAAAATTTTATTGTTAAGGCTGCACTCAGAACAAAGAAGAATCATAGGAGAGGAAAAAAGGCAAGACAAAACTATTTTTATGAATATTTCTGAATGAATCTTCTACTTGAAACTAAAAAAGCTTTAGGGGTTTGCTGCATCTGTTAAATTAAAATATGTGCTTTCTTAAAGTAGAAAAAAAATCCTGAAATAAACCTCTTCCAGCAATGAGAGAAACATTAGTGCATATAGACTGAGTATGTAGAAAGTAACGTAATTGTTCTGAGTCTTAGCATTAAAATTCACTATTTTCATTAATAAACTGAATTGTATTTATTAAATTCAAAGTTCTCACCAAGATGAGAGGAACTAGAAGAAAAGTAAAGAGACTTAATAGAAATTCCAAGTGGTCTTAACAGAAAGAGATTGCATCTACATTGTCTGAAAATAAAAGACAGTCCTGAGTACAAATAAGCATAGTGTTTTATTATGAGAACTAAGCAGCTGTATAAAGATAACATGGGCATAACATTAAAAATCTGCCTACAGGAATCACAAACCTCTATGAATTAGTAATGTCATGGTGATGGAAAAAAGGCCAAGTATCTATCTTCCTTGGACACATTAAGAAATAGTATGGCCACGGAGAAAGGAAAATACTCTTTACCTCTGAAGAAGACAGTGGAGATTTACCCACATCCCAGTGTGAGGACTCCAGTTCAAGCAAAATGGTGCCCGAGAGAGAGAGACCAGAGGAAGTAATGGTTATGGGTTACAGAGCTCTGAGCATGCTCTATAAAGAAGGTTTTTTAATTAACTGAAGATGTTTAATCTGAAAAATAATCTAGTGGAGATATAATAATCTTCTCATCATTAAACATTGCTAAAAATAAAGAGGTAATCTTCTCTTAGTAGTGATAGGACAAGTTAAAAGTTTAAATTATAGCAAAGAAGATTCCAGCTGGATGTGAGGGACAGGAATGATGATGTACAAGAATGGGTTGCTTGGAGAAGTTATGGACCTTCCTCATAGAAAAATCATTAGAACTGGCTATCCAGGATTCCTAAGGAATTTAGTCCTGTCTAACAGGTCTGTCCACATTTCTATGTGTCTCTAATTCAACAAACAAATGATCAGTTTAAACGAGTTTTGGCAGAACAGTATGTCTCAAAGATATGTCATTTATTTGCAGGAAAATACACTATGGGAAAAGGTGAGAGACTTCATTAGAATTCCCTACATGGGTTTTGAACTCAGACTTTGCTAGATAACAAAGATGTTCTCTATGGGAACATATGTGACATGGATGTATCGGAAACCTAGTTCAGTTTCACTGTTTCTATTGTATCATGGATAGATAAAAAGTTTTCAAGGCATGTGGAGTTATACTTCTATGTTATGCTTCAGTTTTCACTGTTTTCAGCTGTCCTAGCTGACATTAAGAGCCATCTGAACTAAAACCTAAGTATTAATTATATTTTTAAAGTATTTTCTGATCAGAATTAACTTTCTCCATGTGTTTGTCCTGTGATGATCTTTCTTCTAAATTCTGATTATTCCTCTATAGGATCAGAAAATCTGAGAAAGTCATTGCCCAAATTGGTTTGATTACATATAAAATCAGACAAAAGAATGCTTGTTTCTGTAATGTTAAGCATTTTCTCATCATCCAGAAGATAACATCTCTGAATTGTTCTGGGGTGGGGACAGAATGATCCATTATGCATGTTGCATGATGGAATGATGTCTGGTCTCCTGTGTGCATGATGATTTATCTCAATATCTGTAATTTTCCCATTAAGCAGCCATGACTAATTATAATAGGTGCACTTACATTAGAGCATGGGCTACATGTACAGTACCCCTCAGTACCTTGATCAGTATAATGCCATACACATTTCAAGCACAATTAAACTTCACTAACTTTGCAAATAAGATTATTTCCATTTCACATACAAACAAGTTGATCGCTAAATATTGTCATACTATGAAGACATCCTGTCTTTCACCTTATCATGAGTATGTAGTCTTTTAAATATTTTTATTAAATGGTGAGCACATTCACCTTTCTCCCTTTCTCCCTTTCTCCCTCCCTCCCTTTCTGCCTCCCTCCCTTTCTCCCTCCCTCCCTTTCTCCCTCCTTCCCTTTCTTGATATTGTTGTCAGCTATAGTAGAAGTCTTCTCATGTTAATGTGATACATTTTGTTCTCTTTCAATAGCCTGAAATCAGAACAAGCTGAATTAATCCCATCTTGCTCCTAAAATGTTACAGTTAAAAACTGCATTACAGAATTTTTTTATCGTGCCAACTGTATTCTTTATCACATACTGGTTTTTAGGGGGAAAAGACTTATGAAAAGTGTAAGTCAAAATGGAAAATAACTAAGTTCTGATTCTTTAAATCTTTTTCAGATAGATAGTATTAAAACGTTTGTTCTCACAGACAAAATTTTTTCCTTTTTATTTAGTGCAGGAGAGAATAACTCTGTGCTGTATACAAGAGCATGATTGGCCATTTCTTTGAATCTCTAAAAACTGTTTGAAAATTTATTTAAACAGAAGATATGATGGCAACACATAAAATGCAATGGCCACATCTGAGCTGTAGGAACACTCCCTGTGTCAGGGAAAAAGCCTGGATCTTCACTGTCTGCTCTCTCCTCTTCCTCTGTTTCCCACGGGGAAAGAAAGCAGAGCCTGTGAGCAGGGAGGTAGCCAGGTCTTCCGCACTAGATGAATTCACCGGCCCTGCAGCCACAGCCACTGCATTTATCTGCTGAAGTGCTCACTGTAACATCAGGCCTTTGAAAGCATCCAGGTTACCCCAGCTCAGCTGACAGCAAGCTGAGCTGAGGGGCTGCTCACAGGTGTGTTATCAGTCCTCAGCAGACCAGATTCACATCTGTAAAAGGACCAACAGTGTCAAATTTTCCCTATGCTGTTTGCAAACATAGTATGTGATTAAGGGTTTCAAGCATAGTGCCTTAATTCTTATATGGAGAGTCAGGGAACAGAAGTGATAAACAATTTCAATTTACTTAAATATAGATAATATCTGTCACAATGTTTGGCCTCAAGGCTTTTTGTTTTGTTTATTGCAAAGGATTTCAGGCTGAAAAAGATGTCAAACCCTCCTTAAATTACTTCACAGAACTTTGAAAAGTAGCTTTCTTCCAGTTTAACACTCTAAAAGTCTGTATTTTTCTTCTATAAGATTAATATATACCAATAAGGAGAAAGGAAAAAAATCTGTTGGTAGAAAAAAAAATAATTTTTAATTCTGTATTTATTTTAAAGCATACCTGAGACAAATGATTAGAAGATTTCACTGTACTGAAAGAAACTTGATTACATTAAGTTCTCTTAATTTAGAAAAATGTATTTAAAGCATCCTGCATTATTTGTCCACAAAGCTGCAAGAAACATGAGAAAAATAAGGATTTCTAAATATTAGATTTTGACAAATCCATACTGCTGCTTGTGATGCTGTTTCTGTAAAATTTCTATTCTTCCAATATTATATGCTTGCCAATTGGCAAACAAAATAAAATATTGCCATTGAGGATACTGATAAGTGAAGCTATCAACTACACAGTAGACTAACTATTGTAGTTCCAACTTTGTCAAAATTTCTACTATCGCCATTGCTTCTTAGCAAAGCATAGAAATCTCTTGCTTGCCAAAGTACTCTCAAGGTCAATGACAAAGCATTTACTGTGAATTCCAGAAGCTGTTTTTATTTTAACAAAAATTCAGAGAGAAAAAATAGCCTAGCTGCTAAACTTAAGAAATACCCACAGAGCCTCTCAGCAGGTGGAAAAGTACAGGACTAATAGTTTGGAGTAAAAATAATAAAATATATTAAGAAGCAATAAAGATTTATAGGAAAGTATTTGGCATTTACATCTTTGCTTGTCATTTGCTTTCTTCACAATTGTATCTATTCCATTTAAAAGCTATAATATATATTTTTAAAAAAGGAAATATTATTTACAAAATTTAAATGATACCAGATAAAATTTCTATTTATAACAGTATGAGACTTGAAGAGAAGGTTTACTTAGAGTTTAATACACTTATTGGGTCCAGGCCTTGAACCTATCAATGCTCTGGAGGCATAAGTTAGCAATTTCGTAACGTATATCTTGTTGTGTCTTAGTGCTTCAGTTAAATAGCTAATGGATAGATAGATACATGTGCTCATCAGAAAGGGATTAATAACAATTTCCTGACCTTTGAAACAGTGTTAATCAGTGCTATCATTTTTACATGCAAAAAATAAGAGTTTTTGCAGCCTGCTACTCTTTGGAGACTTGTATCTATGAGGAAGTATTCCGACAACACTGCCATACTTGAAGGTTGTCTATACATTTAAGTGCTTTGCAATGAAAATAAAAGGTCATTTTGAAAAGCAGAATACACCTCACAGAATACTTCGGGGGCTTATGTAGCTGACTTCCTAAATCTGCTTTTAGTATATTCTTGCATCAGAGAATGATGGAATTTTAAGGGATTGACTTAATTTTGCATGACCATAACTAACTCTTCTCAGTCTCTACATTGAGGTTATCTGTCTTTTGAGAGATCATTTGACTGAAGGACATGCATGCAATTACAAGAACCAGCCTTTCCTTTAGTAGTGAACAGGGACCAGTTTATAGTAATTTCTCTCATTTGTTTTTTGAATTTTTTAAATGCATTTTGATGTTACACTGAAGGGCACAGTAGTAGGAGGCTAGAAATAGTTTAAGGGCTATGTGTTATTTAGAGAAACACATCTTATGGTTTTAATGTGTTTATGGAGTTATCTATGAACAATAATCTGATCTGAATTCTGCTTATTCAGAGACTATCAGAGAAGATCAGCTATGTTGGTTTTCTGAGTCTGCTGTAGGTTTGACTGAGCTTTCTACATGGGAAATAAGGGGGGGCTCTGTGTGAGATCTTTAAGATGCTTTAGCAATGGGGAATGAGGCAGGTGAGATGGTTCCCTAGACATGAAGAGTGCAGAGGTGGATGCACACCATAGAGACCACCTGGTTTGAATGCTGCAGGAGGATAGAAAGCTAAAAGTACAATGTTCCTGGGGGACTATAAGAGTAGTTAATTATTCAGAGCTGTTGCTATGATAGTAGGTTATGACTGATGTTCAAAATAAAGTCAGTGTAGACTGGTGCTACATGGTGTTGAAAATCCTTTCATCTGTAAGAAAGATCTCAAATGATCAAGAAGAACTGCATTTGTATAATGGGACTGGATCTTTTTGTTCACACCGTGCTTTTCTTAACTAGGAATGGTTGACTTTAGCTTCTAATATAAGTTTGAGGATCTGAATAAAGAAGCTACATAATAATCTTGGAATGGAATGGATCTTGCAGGTTAGTATGACATCAAAATGCAAATATTAATCAATTCATTTTCCAGCAATGCAATTGCAAATAACCTTCTAGACTTGCCTTCCTCCAGTAAGTTACAAATTTATTTAAGG
This sequence comes from Antrostomus carolinensis, assembly GCF_000700745.2. Classification (NCBI taxonomy): domain Eukaryota; kingdom Metazoa; phylum Chordata; class Aves; order Caprimulgiformes; family Caprimulgidae; genus Antrostomus; species Antrostomus carolinensis. Next base: position 5,596 of record NW_010290518.1, on the reverse strand, counting down.
GAGTCTGGTGGCATGAATGCTTCTGTAGAAAGCACCCTTGAAATACATGGTGTTCCTTTGCTCTCAATTATAGAGGGGGCACATACTGTTTGGGGTTTGCCTGTACAAAAGGTAGCACATTCTTGCTTTTTCTCTTTTGAATATCTTCAGTGTTACAGTGTTAGCTCAGCGTACTGTTCTCATTTTACATCACCTTTGTGAGCTGATGAAAGTTGAACTTGTACTGAATTTTAATAAATAGAGCAGGCAGGGATGTGAATGGGATGATTTCAGAGACTGTGCCATTGTGACTTTATAGCATCAGGATAGTTTGTTTCTGAATTTTATAAGAAAATGCTGCATAAATCTTTCTTCTGAGAAAGGAAAATGCAGTTTCATCTTTCCATTAAAAGAACCAAACTAAACCAACACTTGTTGGGTTTTTTCTGTACTGCTTCTTAATGTTAAGGCAGAATTCACTATATATGGTCAATATGTGTGAGTGTATACATGTAATCAGTGAACCATTTCATCAGTCAGATGTGTTGTCAACATAGAAATAGGCAATCTGTCTGACTGCAGGGAGCTTTTGAAATCTGGAACCAAACTTACTGTTGTTTACTCCTCAGAGGGAAACATTTTTAAGGAAACACAAAGGACAAAAAGCCTTGGCCAAGCCACTGCTAGTCTTCATATGCAAGTTAATATTTTAAGTCTGTTTTACCTGCCACAGCCCGACAGGACCCTCAGCAATCAAGAACAACAGTTGTTTTTCCTTGACTGAGCACAGAATTTGGGAAATTTCGGACATTCTTAACTATGAGGGATTAATTAATTACCTAAATATGTAGTTCTAACAACCTCAGTTTATATTTTGATTAGATTAGAAACTGGCAAGTAAACCTGACCTTTCAAAAACTGATGCATATATGGGAAAGGATTAGAGATGCCAGGTGAGAAGAAAAATTTGCCTTTTCAAGACAAAAAAAGCAACTTTTTTTACAGTTTGAGTCCATTCCCAAAACTGCTCTTTCTCTTAACAAATAGCACGATTCTTAGCCTGCTCCTTTACTATACTAGCCTACTTGCTTTGTGGAATAAGTACATGCAGATGTGTAGGTCTTCCCATGTGAAGAAAACAAATATCTAATTATGTCCTTCATAATGAGAGAGTTATAAATCCTGAATTTATAAGACAACATAGAATAAGGTTTCTTATAACTTTTTTCTAAAGAAGCAGTTATATTTTGTATTTATATCATTGGAAAGTCTGTGAGAAAGCTGGTCTATTGCAAATTTTAAAGAGTTATGAGGAAGAAACATGGCTTGTGGATTCCTTTTTCTTATATTTACCTCATATAAAGTTGTTTTTGGATAAAAAGGTCTAAACTTCTTAGAAGGAATAGACTTCTTTACAATATCACACAGTCAACGAACAGGTTACCTATAGGGAAAATAAAAAGCCCATCTTGACTCTAATTTAAAAAGCTACCATTTAGAACTGTCTTCTTCTTCTTCTTCTTGGTCCTACAATATATGGGGGGGGTAAGCTAGTCAAACTGGCATACAAAATTTTGTCAGTCTAGCCATGAACTGGGCAATTTGGTTGCATTTGGCCTCTGAACTGAAAAATAATTTATTTTTATAACTCTTTAGTTTAACCATCTATAGCTCTCTTCAGGGTTCTTCTAGACAGCATCTTTTGGAGACACTTGCTATTTACAAGACTTAGCTTTTTGTAGAATATGCTTGGAATAGGAAATACAAAAAAGGAAAATCATAGCTGTGATACATCAGCCTGTATCAAAATCCTGTTGGTGAAAACGTAGCTTAAAAAAAGGCTTAATAAGGAAAAGGCATTCCCAGGTTTGTTTGGTTGTTGTTTTTTGGTTTTCAAAGAGTAGCTTACATTCTTCTTAAGCAGTCATCTTCTCTGACTGTGCTGGTCAACCTGCCAGCCACATTTGCTCTCTCAAAACCAGCAACTGCACTTTTTGTGTAGGCACACATTAAATCCCTTTCTCCCAGACAGTTTTCTGTAGACGAGTTACATGAACAACATTGCAGGAGATGGTCCAATGAGAAAGAGATAATTACTTTTCAAGGCTTATCAACTTCTCTCAGAAATTCACTTGGCTTTCAGAAAGCAACTTTAGTCAGTACTCCCAGTAAACCTCCTCCTCTTCCAAGCAATTTCTTTTTCTTCTTTTGTCTTTGCCATCATTTTATGGGCAAAGATCCATTCTTGTCACAGACACCTCTGACATCATGGTCTGTGTAGGAAACAACACCAAATCACCATGCAAAGAACTATATCGGACCAAATGTCCATCTAACTTAATAGATAGTGGCATACCTATTGCATGCTTTGCTGAAGTCTGTGCAAAACCGAGAATACTACTAAAATTTCAGTTTAGTAGTCCTTGTTCCATGTTTGTTGAGAGTCTCTGACTTTCCTGCACTGCAGCAGTTCAGTGTGTCTAGTTTACTGTACACAGGCTTCCCACTCACTAACATTTAGCTGTCATTTCTTCGACAAGTTGGGAATGTGAGGCTCTCTGAGGGTACCTTCAGATGCTGCTCGTTCGAGTTCTCTTGATATATATCAAATGCTTTCTAATGCTGGAAGATACATCTCTGTCACAGTTTGCATATGTGGTCTTCCTTTATTTACTAGCTCTTAGCTTTTCTGTGTTTGTAGTTAATCAGCATGCTCCAACACAACTTAGGCCTAAGTACCACTAACAGAGAGCTTTACAGGTCTACTTGCACTGTTTTAGATTTAAGACACTGCAAGATCCTTCCTACCTCCAAATGCATGAATTCATATACTTCACCATTTATGCAGCTTATTTTGGTACATTAAAAAGGTGTCTGCAATCTCAAAGAGACCAGTTTAGTTGTATCATCTGCATACAACCATTTAAATAAAACAGTGACAGTATAGCTCTTCTGATTAAGAAAATAACCAGTTTTATTTTTGTGTTATAAATACTTATTCTTGCAGTACTTGGCAGTCTGTTATGAATTTAAGCTGTGCCAGACAAAAATCATAATGAAACCTTCTCCAAGTTGCTGAATTAACTGAATGAATAAACTTATATCCTGCTATTTTACATATTGTTCTATTTTTCTCACTCCAACCACCAAAAAAATAAAATACCAATTCCGGTTTTATCTGACATACTGCAAGTTATGTGTTCTTGGAGAGTCTGAATTTAATTGTTGTTTTTGTTGATTAGGGTCCACTGAATTTAAAGATCAGGCTGCCATTGCAATCTTACTTAGTGTGAAGAGCACATCACAGTTCATCTGGGTTACACTTGAAAAATGGAAGTGGAACAAGCATTTTGTTTTATCAACTTGTTATTGGCGGTGATGATAGTGGAAAAAAAAATTACTTCTTTTCAAAATTTTGATATTTTTCGCAGGGATGGTCATAACTCTTTTGTTATACCTTTCTGTGTTATAAGAAGAGTAGTAGTAGACTTTTCTCCACTGACATGTGATTTCTATCATTAAAACAAATCAACAGAACATGTGCTTATTTTTATCAAATCTTCTAAAAAATTGTTTTTTGCTTTATTATCTCTACTAAAAAGTAAGACTGAATTTAACATAATACTTGGATAATGCATCCAAATACAAACATTAAACCAGATGCACATCATGAACAGAGAACATAGGTGGCTGCTAAATTTGTATTAAAAAAATTCCTAAAGACTGTTATAAATTTTTATATGATACTAACTGTTCACATTGAGAAGCCTTGAACATGTAAGTCTATGTCTATTTTTCTGATTTATTGTGCGATTGCGTAGTTTGCATCAACCTATCCGTGGCTTTCACTTTGTACAAGGTTATTATAGTATTAAAGTCAAAACATGTAACATGTAAGAGGTACAAAAGAAGTCATATGAAGAAATCTTCTGTTTTATCATTCATGTTACTTCAGGCAGCCTTCTTTTATGTTTGAACTGACCAATGACATCTTCGAATTAGGATCTGATGTAACTTTTTTCATACTAGTAAGTTCAGTATATACTAAAAACCTACCTAAGTAATGCTCAACTGAATTATGCAATAGGGTAACTAACCTTCGTGCTTTGTTCTCCTTTAAAGTAGGCAAAGGTTAAGGCAAGTGCAATCTAGAATGGATGCAGAAAAGAGTGAATAGGAGCTCTTACAGACTTGACCTTTTCCCTAAATCCCATCCTTTGGGATTTCCTGGGACTCAGAAGAAATTTTTCTATTCCTTGCGCATGTTTTAATATCCTGTTGACTTTCTTTACCTATGAATTTTTGGACGAATAATAGTGGGCTTTTTTTCTGTCATTGCAGAGGGGGGAAAAAAAAACCTGAAAACAGAAGGCTTTGGAATTCTTTTTCATGGAAAATATGACTGAGGAAGTCTTAGAGAGCAATAAAACTAAAAACAGAAGTTGAGAAAAGTAAAAATAAAAAACAATTTTAAAATTAATTTCTGTCAATTTCTAACACACTGGTTCTGAGTTCCTTTTCAAAGGCTGACTCAAAACATAAACATAAACCAAGCTTATATTCCTTTGCTCTGCATCAGCCCCATGTCATTCAGGTTACACACTGATGCGTTTGAAAGTTAACACAAGGTAGAACTCCCTGTGTAGTCCTAGCTGTCATTGTATATAGTCTGAAGATAATCAGCAATTTCCTGACAAAAATTGTATTATGCCAAGTAACTAAAGGCTGTACTACCAAGCACTTAGGAAAAGAGGTGGCTTGAGGACTGTGCAATCAATCTGAATTTCAAAACCTACCTTTCAGTTCTCTTCCTTCTCTTGCTTTTGCAGTAATGCAGTACTTCCAGGCAGCTTGATATGGCTGCTTAATACATTGCTTAGTGGTAGTATAAACCTGGTCTGGGAATGTGCCAGGGTGATTTTGGTACACAGCCAAGATTTTTTCCTGAGGAACAGAAGTCAAGAGAAGAGACATTTCATTTTTTTGTGCCTTCAGTCAAATGTAAATGTGATTCTACGAAAAGAGAAAACTCAGTCTTGTCATCTTCACAGATTTCTTCCCTTCAGGCTCCACAGTCTGTGACAAATAGCAGAAATGTGGAAGTTTTTAAAAACTTTTTCAAATTGGAAAGTGTTAGACATTTTTAATATGTAAGCTGTAATAAGCTACTATTATAATATCCAGGAAAGGATTTTCTGAACTCAGTTCTTGGCACAAGAAAGAATGTGCCATTCACCATTAAAAATAAAATAACAAAAAAACATTGAAGAGCTGAGAAAAAAGTACCTCCATTATCAATAGATTAAAAGAAGTCCCGTTTGTTGCCTTTTTCTGACAGCATCTTTGTAAAATAGGTTTATTTCTTATGCAAATATACAACGAAAAAAATCTCCCATAAGCTAAAGGGAAATTTTATGACATAAAAGTCTGCAGAAGCTTCCCACTCAGGACATAGATGAAGGTCTGTACATTTTTTGGCATGTAAATGGAATTATCATTTTGTAAGTTATACATTAGACCCACTCAAAAACTAAATGTATGCACACACAGCGGTGAGAGCACAAGAGGCCTCCAGTTGCTCAGTTTTAATAGGAGATATGGTAGTACACTGCAGGGT
>NW_010290517.1:0-11356 GCF_000700745.2 Antrostomus carolinensis | reverse complement strand
CCAAGCACAAATACAGGCTGGGCAATGAGTCATCTACATCTAATCTCTCAGTTCTTCTCAATCTATGTTCCAAGTACTGTTTAAGTAACAGGACTAATCTTTCTATTTAAAACACTGAGTGTTATAAAGTGTTTTAAAACTCCTTCGAGTTTCCTAGCTCTCAGTTCCTGGACTTCTCATGTCACTGATGAATATTGTTTTCATTGATTAGTGATTTTAATAACACTTTGTTTGTTATTTATGGTTCAGTTTTGGTGGCTGTTATGTCATATTTCCATACACAAAAACAACCCCAAAATATCCAGAAGTTCATAGTGACACTCCTACTTTTGATTTATAATAATGCCATTCCAAGCAGTAGGACTGTATTAATACAGTTTAGCTTTTACACAATAGTGCTTTACATGTGCATGCCAGACCCATGGTCCATTCAGAGAAAGCATAACTCTTGTCAAGTACATACAATCAGAGCCCTGTTCTTCATTTGGTCATGGGCAAAGAAAGGATAGCCACTATACAGCCTACATGGCCCATGGACAGTATTTCCAGAGTTTTCAAAGAACTATGAACTATGCTCTCCTGAAGGTAGATACTGAGTATTCATACTCAGTTCCAGCACAATTATTAAAAACAAGCTCTCTTTACTTTCAGCTCTTTTCCACTTCTTTCATTCATGCCTCGAGGTATAACCTGTGCTCCACCTTTTTCCTCACAGATATTTGAGAATAGAGTCAAAAAAGAGAGAGAGAACAAGGAGAAATTTACAGAGATAACATGGAGAACTTCCTTGTAGCCTCATGAAAATCTGTGCAACCTGAAAAATACAAATTTAGCACACTACACGTATGGTTTTCCTGATTGTATAAATGAAAAACCTGCTTAATTTATGCTGAAACTACTTATACTTTAGGCCCAAGAGAATTGTCAGCAAGTCCAAGTTAATCCATGGTGGTTTCCAAAGGGATTAGTTTTGTTTCTAGCCATTACACACACAGAAAGCAGATTCCATTAGAGTAATGGACTAACATACTGATATTTTATGAACCTTAGCCTGCAAATATCTAATAATCCAAGGATTGTTATTAAATTCCATTGATTTAAATTACTGTTGCACTCAGAAATTTGTAAAATTGGACTATTTACTTGCAAAGATGGGGTGACTTTGAGCCAGAGCTGTTTTCTTCAACCTGTCTTAAGATATGAGGTCAACCAGAATGATGAATGCATATATTTATTAAGTTCCCAGACAACATCACTCTTTGAAGGCTGAAAAACATATCAGAAGACAAGATTAGAATAAATTATTATGAGATTATTTGAAGCAATCTGGTATGTATAAAGTTCTTTATTTGTCAATAGGCAATTTCTTCAAAAGAGGTGTTTGATCACAGCTAAAGAAAGGTTAAGAATTTTGGACTTCTGACAGAAAGGCAAACATTGTGGGATATAGGAAAAACAGAGTAATCAATTCACTGTATGTGGTACTTGTAAGATCTCAGCTGCAGACTGTGTCCAACTTAAGCAATAGGTAGACCAACTGGAGAAAATCCAAGGAATGCAGTAAGAATAATAATTAACCTGCAAACCTAAGATATACGAAAGGTTTGAAGGAACTGAATTTGTTTAATCTAAGGAGAAGAGGTGCAGTATAAAGCTTCATATACACAGCAAATATCTGAAAAGAAGAAGAAAATAAGCTGTTTTTCTTGTCAACACAGGATAACACAAAAACAAAGATCTCTTGTTGGACAGGGAAGACAGCTGGGATTGCAAAGCTCTGAAACAGATGGCCCAGATAGGCTATGAAATCATCACCCCCAACTAGCCGGTCTGGGTTTTCAAAGTAAAACTAGTGAACAAAAGGCAGTTCTTCTTGGTATTAAATGAAGCAAAAATAACACTAAAAATGACACTGTTATAGTATGTTCTGACATTAGAACATGATGCTAGTGTGCATGTAGGTGTTATTCCATTCAGAAATATAGGTCAGCAAGTTTTCCATTGTGAATACAGAGCTTTGGAGTCTCCACCTAGTAGTTCTGAAAAGGAAATGTTCATAAAAAATGAAAAGATCATATAAATTTGTAGCCAGAAAGCAAAATACAGAAGATGTTTTGTTGGTATTTATTGCGAATGGGTAAATATTAACAGAATGGCCAAGCTAGAATGCAGTAACTAGATCGCTATGTTTATGTGGTTTTCTATTTCTCTGTCTTTTTTATTGCCTTTATGATGTGTGATGTCCCCCAAAACCCTTTGTACATTGATGTAATTACTACTACTACTTTTTTCTATAGATTCATTATTATGATGGAGAACATAAAAAAAAACCTAACCCGAATGGTACTTAGAAAACCCCACACTTCTTTCTTACAGTTAAAAATAAATTGTCAATTATCTAATTAACTTCAGTTTTTCGAGAGAAAATTTGCAACAGTATCTTAATGATGTATTAATGAACTACACATTTTATTTCTGTCCTATGAAACAACCCTTTATGAGTTGCTGTTTTTCATTTATATTCCTGTAAGACAAGGCTATGAAGTATTTGTTAGAGTATACATATGTATATATGTTAGACTACATATATATATAAAAGTATATTTGCTTAAACTTATATATATATTTATACATATGTTTAAGCCGAAGAGATTAATTTAGGATCAATTTCTTTTGAGAAAATTAATCTGCATCTTGCTGTCCCCAGAGGGGGAGAATCAAGTGCCAGAAGAGCTAAGTTTGTCTCACTGAGAAGTTGAATCCACAGTTACTCTCTTGTTATGAATTACAAGGAAACAGGTGTTTATTAATGAAGATTACCAGGAGATAGAACACTGGCATACTGGTGGCATTTTAAATGGATCCCCTTAACCCAAAGGAGAGCAGTGTATATTTCTGACTACTATGGAGTGCTGCAATGCAATAGTTAGATGCTTCAGTTCTAGAAACTACTTCTTTGGCAAAGGGAAAAAAAGGCATTATAAAAGTAGTGAATGTGTCATACACAGGAGTGTTATGAAGAGCGGAATTTCATTTCCAGGCCCTCATCACATGACATGGATAGCTATGAAAAGGTTTGTATTATTTCCTTTCTTGCAGAAGGCATCTTCTACCCAGTATCTGCAGTGGTGAGTGGTACAACAGAGAACTGTGATTTGACAGGAAGTGAAGTGAAAACTATAAATCAAATGCACAAGAAAGGACTGAAGAAGATCAAAGCAAAAGATAAAAACTGTGAACATCTGGGACAGAACACTGTTCTGAGGGAGGAAAAAGAAGTAGTAAAAAAGAAAAAGAATTTCTGCATAAGTTTAAAACAGGAAACGAAAGCAAGCAACCTAGTAAGAACAGTTTAACAGATATCTGAGACAGCTATTCCTTTGCAAAAGGTGAACAGAGGCAAGGTCACAAAACATATTAGCCATGTACCTAGTATGGAGCTGGAATGACTCAAAAAAAACCTCCCTCAGCAGACTTCCAGAAGACTGAAGCTCTTTTGTTGCTTTTCTCTGTTTCATTAATTTCACAGTGTGTTTACATTTTGCACAGTTTCCTTTAAAGTAGTCATCAGCCATGATTAGTTCTGATTCCCATGGTACAGCCTTACAAGACTAAAATTTGGTTGTCTGACTTTGCCTTTGCTCCCTGCTGGGAAATTATTACAAGAACTTAACACTGAAGGTAAGTCAGAGATGTTAACTGCTAGTACTAGTAAAGATCTATTAACAAACAAGGAGGAATAACAAGCATATCTTAACAGTAGATAGAAAAACTCACTGAAGAAAAGAAAATAAAATATAACATTCCCTAAGGCTATAAACCCCAAATTTTTTCCTGGTGGACACCTGAAGGCAAGAGAATACAAACAGTGAGAGGATTTATATTTCTTTTCAGCATACCCCTCTTCCAACTTGTAACTGGAAGCAGAAAAGACAAAGTTCAATTCTGAGGATCAAAAAAATGAACACCCAATTGAAAAAGTTATTCCAAATTCAAATGAACTGTCTCAGGGCTAAGTGAGCCCTGTACTGTTGTACTCTAAAATGGCTTAACAGAATACTACTTAAAGAAGGAAAATAATCAAATGTCCAAGGAAGGAAAAAAAGAGTGTAAATCAATAACCAGCTTCCTCGTTCTCAAAGTTCAAAAATAGTAACACTGGGATTCTCTTATTTTGCTGTGGTAACACACTAAGCTTGTAAAGTCTGAAGTTTTATCCTGTTTTTTAGTAAGGTCTTAACCAAGCTGCAGTTGACCTTGTGGTGTGTTATTGCTCCCCAGCTACTCTTCCAGCTCTAAAGTGATCTCTCTTATTCAGCAAGAGTACCAGAGCATACCACATCCCACATTAGGTCTTGTTGTCTAAGAAAGAGATGTTAAACAGAGTTTAACTGATTTAGACTTATTTAAGAGTTGTGTCTTTTTTTTTTTTAGAACATGCACTTTGAGGCTGCTTGCTATGGAATTATTCAAGGGTGACTGCTCACCCCAGACGCATTGAGATATAATTGGTTTGCACTGACTTTCAGGCTGTCATTTATTTCACTTTATCACAGGATTTCTTTTCAAAAAGAAATGCTTACAAATATGATAAAATGTCATATATGACCCATATTTTAGTTCTGCCATTATATCTATCTATCCACCCATTCTTTCTCTCCTTAAAATGATGCTTCTGCACTTCCCTCCTTCTGACACTTTCTAGGAAGAATTGCTACTTCTCTTTTAGGTACCAGTTATTGTTTTCAGTATTGCTGAGGAATTTTGAGCTGTCTTTTACTTGAGTACATGCTGAATTCTGCCTCCAAGATGCAGGAAATTGCAATTTAAACCTTTTCTGATGGGAACCTTGTTAGATGTGATGTCTCAAATATTCTATCTAGTAAATGGCAACAGTTTCTGCACATAAATTATGCCTTTCTTAAAGTAGTACAAAGCACACAAAGATAATGACTAATGAAGAGTCAAAAAACATATGAAATAATTATTTAAAATTACATTCTTACTGACTTCCATTAGTGAAACAAAAAGACCTTTGTCTATTTTTGGTATCTTAGTTCTTCTGGGGGAACAAGTTTTGTTTTTTCTTGAGATATAAACACAAATTATCCTTGTCTGTTATACAATGAATTGACTAAATAATAATAAGACATTACAGGTCACTTACTTGTGAAAGAGTCACAGGCAGTTGTCTTAAAAAATCACAAACATTTTGGGTTGTAAATAAAAACAGAAAGGTATGAAAAATCATGAAGGAAGTAGAACTATGAAGGACTGGAGATCTTAATCATCTTACTACAAGAGTTATTGAAGTGAGAGAAATCGCCTTATACATTATGATACTCCCATCAAGCTGTTCAGCCTGGTGTAAGAGAAGGCTCTGGGAAGACCTTATAGTGACCTTCCAGTACCCACAGAAAGTCTGGGGAGGGACTTTTTACAAGGCCATGTAGTGACAGAAAAAGGGGCAATGGTTATAAGCTGGACGAGAGTAGATTTAGATTAGATATTGGGAAGAAATTCTTTACTGTGAGGGTGGTCAGACACTGGAACAGGTTGCCCAGAGAATTTGTGGATGCCCCTTCCCTGTAAGTGTTCATGTTAAGGTTGGTTGAGGCTTTGAGCAACCTGGTTTAGTGGAAGGTGTCCCTGTGCATGGCTGAGGGGTTGGAACTAGATGATCTTTAAGATCCCTTCCAACCCAAACCATTCTATGATTCTATGATTCAGGAAGGATAGACTATTTTGCTATCCCTGCTCATGGCAGAAGGGTTAGAACTAGATGATTTTTAAGGTCCCTTCCAAACCAAACCATTCTGTGATTCTATGATTCTGTTTTCATGCCAAAGATGCAACTGTTAGAGGCCTTAGGTAATATGAGGGCATTGATGGACATCTTCAGAATAGGCTCATACATTGTTGTAGGTTTTCTCTCCCAGGCATTTTATAGCTTTTTCATTCAACAAGGATACTTTGTTTCCATTTATAAACCCAACTGCTGCCTTAATATAAAGTAGTAGGAAATAAAGGCATAGGCATAGACATAAAGGCGTAGGAAAGGCACAGGAAAAAAAATGAGCTATCTCAGGTCCAATCTATAAAGGGCTAGGACAGAAAAAGTGTAAGTATACAATGTTTTCCATTTCACATACTTACACCACTGAGACAACTTGCTTGCAACAACAGACAAAATGTTAAACAGGCTGTAAGATAATAGCCTATTTCTCAAACAGGAAAAAAATGAGACAAAGAAGTATATGTTCTTTCTAGAACTGTAATGTGAGTCAGAGTAACAGCAGTAAGTACCCACTCTCCCTCTTCAGTTCCCAGTTTTATGTTTAGCTCTTTGGATTAGGTCTCCTGACTGGACAAAGGACAAGTCAACCTTTTAAAGAAAACACATTAAGAACATGCTTTCAGTAGGCACTGTTTTTCTTGGGGGAAAAAAAAAAAAATAAATTAAAAACATCTTTAAAATAATTAAGGTTCACAAGCAGTTTCAGCCAATGAAAGACTGCCAGGCAACAGACCTCTTGTTCTAACATATAGCATCCTTAAGCACTTTCCAGTGAGTTGGGTAAAACTTTATTTGTTCAAGGTCACAGATGTGCTGGGATTTGTCATTCTTGACATGCCATCATGTAGGTCAAGTTAGTACAGAATAGTTTCATACTTAGCTTTGGGCTTCTTGTAATCCACTATTATTCTGAACTGAAAAAGAAGCCAAAAACCTCTTTTCTCATGTTGTATTGAAAAAGTGAGCCAGTAAGAAAAACAAAAATGAAGTTCACCTTAAAAATGCTTTTGGGGAATGGAAACTTTGATTCAAAGTGACAATTCTAATAATATTTTCCCATTTTATTTTGAGTTTTCTTCAGGCTGTGGAAAAACAAAATAAAAAAAGAAAATAAAATTATTTGAGCAGAAGAAAGATAGAGAAACGGTTAAAGGAAAGGGCACAAAGCAGAGATTACAACCCACAAACCAAGCAAAAATGTGAAATGAATGAGATTTTAGGTGCATTTATAATTTAATAACAGTAATTAAACTGTTCTTGTGACATTATTTTAAAGCAGTTAAAAGCAGACTAAAGTTGTCATTAACCAGATTTATAGTTAAAGTACTGTCACAGAGGAAATGACCAGCACTTTCAGAGACAAGGATCAGAGTAGATGGCATGCCAATGATTTTAAAGTTTGCCTCTACTGTGCCAAATAATCATATTATTTCAATTATGTATCATACAATATTTATATGATGCAAACCAAAAGAATAAATTTAGAGGATTAGGCATGTTCTGAAAACAGTGTCTCATCCTGATATAGGAATTTTTCATGATGAGGAGGAAAAACAGAAGGTTACCTTTTATGTACCACAGATCAGAGGTACTATCTTTCTGTGGAAAATAAATCTCCTCAGTAACCATCAAGTCAAAACAACATTGACTGAGTTATTTCTTTGAGGAAATAACTGGGTAGGATAAGACTTTTGTCAAAAACATCTGAGAGCACTTTAATTTGAAATCCTTTTACAATTCAAGGTGAATGCCCAAAGGTAAAAAATAAAGTAGATCTATTTCTCAATGTATAGATGTATTTTCATAGAATGACATGATGTTTGCAATTGTATGTGTCCAGCATAAGGAAGAATTAAGCCCTCAAGGAGTAGGAAATTCATGGCTCCATTAGTCAAAGAGCTAGCTTTTTAGCTTCAGTATGTTTATTACTTTCAAACTTGATTGAAATGATTTATCATCCAATCTCCATATTTTATTATTTTGCATTACACATCTTTCACTCAAATGACTGACTATAATTCCCTGCAGTCATTCTCATAATAAAAGAAGTCTGTTAATATGATTTCCTCCATAGATCATTTAATATTCATCACACCTGGATAACATAAATGATTTATGTTGTGAAAGTGGAAGAAAGAAACCTGCAGCTCTGTTCAGAACTGAAATTTTCAGGTCTTTTTAACAGTGCCTTATTATATCTTTATTATGACAACTGACCCATTTTGACTTCAGATCATCTGACAGAAAATGAACTTTTGGCCAAACTAAAGAGCAAGAATTCAATATTGAATAGATAAATTATAATACTGGCTGGTCATAGTATGCTTTCTTTATGTAGGTCTGATTTCATGACAGTAACTTGATTAATATATGAATGGGAAAGAAAAAGGATTTCATAAGGTCAAAACAGCAGAATGAAATCCTACTTCCACTGAATTTAATGAGGCCAGGATCTAATCTTTCCTTACATTTTCAAGATCAAACTCTTGAAAAATATTTAAAATATTTAGGCCTGATGGAAAACTGGATCTGTCATATGTACACAAAAACCTCCTCAATACCTTGAAAAGACATACCTATGTTAAATGCAGGCTATGAATCTGTCATATAGGAAAGAAAACATTTACTGATAGGAAAAGTTTTCCACTTAACATTCATACTGAGATTTAATTATATATAGCAAGACAATAAAATGCATGGAAATAGAGAAGACAACAGTGGAGATAGTGTGCAGGAAAAGATAATGTAAATGTAACACTGGAAGGCTGAACCTTGAAGTAAGTGCAGAAAAAAATTTCTGAAACAATACATATTGGTAGACATTAATCTGAATACTATCATAAAATATTTTTTAAGTGCTGATTCTTTAATGTTTGAACAAGTCTTAGTGGTATTATTATCCACATATCCATAAAGATGAAGGTAAAATGAAGCATATAGCCCAAGAATTCTAGAACCCAATTCCTGCATTAGCAGTCACAGATGTTTATTCCTGAAAAATTAACATTTTCAGAGGTTCTTGTATTTTCTCTCCACAGAGGGATGCCAGGTAAATACAAGCAATGTGTATTTTGCATATAAAACCTTTTTCTGAGCTATGAATTGGTTTTTATGTGAACTGTTTTAATAAATTATGTTTCAGAATATACTTGTGATGATAGTTTTAAGCATGTATAGAGTACTGAAGAAAAAGCAAGTGTAAGTATGTTTTCCTTACAAAATGTCTGTAGTAACAATAAAATCTGAAATTTGCCTCTCAATTCTTACACTTCAGATACATGCCTATGCATGGATTGAATGTGTCAATGAAACAATAAGGATTACTGTTCCATATGTTACACAGCCATAATTGAGACACAAATGCCAAGGTTTATAAAGTTAGAGAAATTATGTATATAAATTCAGATTATATTTTTGCTAAACACATTTCTAACCAATAACCTTTTGAGAACATACTTTACATCTGGATTACTTCTCTATTACAATGATACAGCATTCTCTTTGCAATTTTGTCTCTTGACATAAAATGTGCTAATAAGGACAACTGGAAAGACAAGTAGTATAGATTGAAATAGTAAATGTCAATATGATTTAGGCAATGTGAACCATAATTAGCTGTCTTTAAAAATGCCAATACAAAAAAAAAATAAATTATTAAAGCAGAGCAAGCACGTTAAAGGGCCAAGAAATTAACTTGGGCCTTACGAATCCCTGTGCAACATCTTAACTACAAAATCATTCCTGATAACTAACATGGTGCATTATTTGAAAATGCCCTTAACTTTTTATATGCCTATTATTTGTTCTCAAATGATGGATATGGACAAAGATTCAAATATTATGATTGCTTTAAATTAGCAACAGTTATAAGGGTATCTTGATGGCCACTGTGTGTGAACCAAATCAGGATGCTGAAGAACGTGTGGTTATATTCCAAAGCCTGTGAATTTTTGGAGAATATTGAATATCTAGTAAAAAAAGGAGTAGGAGAGGATGACATCAAATGGACAATTTTATCAGCTACTAAGGAAGAACAGGGAAAGTCCTAGCAGTTCTCGCTTATGAGTTATACTTCAAGTGGAAAATTTTCATTTCCTATTAGCTAGAAATGCACGTAGCACCACATGTTCTTATTTTTCACTGAATTTTTGAAATATTTGAACATTTGAAGATTTTTGAACTATTAAGGAGGGTGAAAGAGAAGGAAAAAGAAGGTTAATTGCCTCACTTTTTATTCAGTGTCACGTTCAGTATTTTTACTAGACCCAACAACAGACTTCTGCATAAAAAGGGATCTAACTATTTCACAACTACAGAAATATTCTCTTTGCCAAAGTGAATACTTTCTTATGACATGTTCACTGTAACAACCTGAGCTGCGTTTAATGGTTGTCATTTAGCTGGGAGTAAAGATACCTTTTCACTTTCATACATATACCTGTCAAAGCCTTATTATAGCTCACCATGTTTATCTGCTTCAGAGAAACTACCTGGAAAAAATCAAAAGCACTAATAAGGTATAAATCACTCCATCCAACAAGGAGACTGATTGGTAATGGTAGGTCCTTTTCATCCTCAAGTGTCTGTCAAGAGTCTAAGTCAATGGAAACACCTTACAATGAGCTTTTGCTTACACCATACACTTCCTAATCTGTAAAATGATGTAAGCACCAACAATGCAATCTTCTTCTCAATATCTGAAAACTCTAAAAAATTAGGATATAACACATGGCTTCATGAGCAGTAAAAAATTCAGCCTCAGGACCAAGTTGTGGCTTGATACATACACGTAAATTGAGAGGATAACAATGTAAAAAAAATCCAAACACACAGACTTGGATATTGTTTTCAGATGTCAGCATTTCAGCTACTAATATATTAAAGGGCACCTGAATTGCTAGGATCAAACTGCACACAAGCTTACCTTGGGGTTGAGGGAGAAGAAAAATCTTCAGAATCATGTCAAGAAATTATTCCTTTCACTAATTTGATCTATTTTTGAGAAAGTCATATGGAGGTGTAATGTAGTCATCACTAAGCCTGACTAATTAAGGCAGCAACAACAGCAGGACCTGCATTCTGTCACTTCCAACTTGTCAGGACAATGTATTCTTTAATTTCAGATTTCATTAGAGAGATCTATGATCAAATGGATTAAGATTCAGCTGGACAGAAGAATTTTGTCATTTATTAGTTGGAAGGATGTACCTCAAACAGAAATAACAATTTCTGTGGAGTCTTGCAGTTCACTTTCTTACTAAAAAATGCAGTAATCTTTGGCTCTCAGTGTGCTATCTGTTTTTCTTACCTTACATTGGATGCTTTATACTGTAGCACTTAGCACAGCAGCTGTGCTTTTTTAAAGCCACACTATTAACATCAAAAATGAAGGACTCTGGAAATTAGAAAAGGAGAGTGTTTTGATCGAGATTTCTGGACAATGCCAAAATTTCAGAGAAAAAATAAAACCAATACCAAGAACTAAACAAATTTACAATCTGTGGATTCATTTTTGTGAAAGCCTACTGCAATAATCATAGAATCATAGAATCATAGAAT
>NW_010290516.1:0-473 GCF_000700745.2 Antrostomus carolinensis | reverse complement strand
CTTCCTCTTATTCTTCATCTTCCTCTTCCTCCTTGTCCTCTTCCTCCTTGTCCTCTTCCTCCTCTTCTCCTCCTCTTCCTTTTCCCCCTCTTCCTCATTCTCTTCCTCTTCGTCCTTCTGTTCCTCTCTCTTCCGCCTCCTCTTCCTCTTCCTCTTCCTCTTCCTCTTCCTCTTCCTCTTCCTCTTCCTCCTCCTCTTCCTCTTCCTCTTCCTCCTCCTCTTCCTCTTCCTCCTCCTCTTCCTCCTCCCCTTTCTCCTGCCTGAGAGGAGGGGTCTCTGAGTGAGGGAGAATCTCTTCTTCCTCCTCTTCCTCTTTCTCCTTCTCCTCTTCTTCTTCCTCTTCTTTTTCCTCTTCATCTTTCTCTTTTTCCTCCTCCTTTCTCTTTTTCTTCCTCTCTTCCTCTTCTTCCTCTCCCTCTTCTCCCCCTTCTTCTTCCTCTTCCTCCTTCTCTTCTTTGTCTTTTTCCTCTTCT
>NW_010290515.1:0-19213 GCF_000700745.2 Antrostomus carolinensis | reverse complement strand
ATTCTATGATTCTATGAAATAACTACACTTTTGTTTTTCTTCAGACAAATAAATGAATATTTTCGACTTTTTACCTCTAACTAAAAACTACAGATTTCTTTCTGAAGAAAATAAATTTTTGAGTCTGCTAACCAGAAGGGTACAGCTATAACATAGAAGAATCAATAGTTGATACTGAAAGGAACCTCTGAAGGACATCTGGACCCTCTGCTCAAGCAGGACCAGCTAGAGCACTTGTTGGTGCATCCCAGCAGGGCCCATGGACTAATATATGTTCAGTTTGCTTAAGTATTTCCTGACTTGATCCTCTTCCAGCAAGAGTACATCTTCCTTGTTCCAACCCTACCCCCTGGTCTCTAGGACCTGGGATTCCCAAAGGCTGGTCTTGCTAATAAAGACTAAGGGAAAGAAGACATTCAGAATTTCCCCTTTTCCATGGAGATGATATATATGGTAGATATCCAATCTTTATGTCAATGACAAAATATGTAAGCATATAAAAAGAAATAGAAGTTGGCTCTCAAAAGACAATATTTCCAGTAGACTAGGAAATATATCACTGTAAGCAAAGTGGAAAAAAAAAATTTAAAAATCCCTACACCTACAGAATATCTATGCATAAAATATACATTTAAACCTATGAAAAAAGAAAGAATTTGAGCTCAAAATACGTCTAACTCTCTATTTTATTTGCTGAAACTAATTATTAAAACACCCAAGAGGGGCTGAACTATGAGCAATACATATGCATAATTACACACATGTTTTTGACTAAGGCACTAAAAAAAAGTTTCTTAATACATTTGAAAAAATCTTCTTAATAAGAGCTGTAGACCATTCCAAGAAAACAGTGCTATTAGGAAACAAGACACATGTTTGTATGCTTAAAGATATAGTAGATAAGATGCAGTATTCAGGTGGTTTCTAGATAAATTAGAGAGAAAAGTCTCCTAGCGGAGTGCACAAAGTTAAGGTCTTTTTTTTTTTTTTTTTTCCAATCCATACTTGTATGGAATACTTATTTATTTCAGTACGGTTTTTTTTGTTGTTGTTGTTGTTTAGATAGTACAGACATAAAGAATAGCCATCAAAATTTTGCTGAGTGCCCACACACATAAACACACACACATATCTGACCTTCTAGCTAAACTGGAAATGCTTCCATTATCTGGATCTCTTAAAAAATTGGTTATATTTTCCTCCAGATATTAAATTTTGTTACTCCACTTTATGAGTTACATAACCTCAGAAAAACATTGTAGGTCATAGTTGGGATTATGATATATGGGATCTTGAGAGTCTCTAAGATGGGGACCAATACTTGAGCTGACAATAGACTTGTTCAACAGCAGTGACAATGAAAAGTATTTGTAGTGACTTATTCCACATAGAACACAAGCCATATGGGCTCTGTAAAGCTTGCAAGCTCAGCTACAAATAAAGCATATACAAGTAAAGGTGATTCTGCTCTGACATTGTCCACATCATGAGCAAGGTGTGATGTTTTCCAATTAGTTTATCTAAAAACAGTGATGGTGTGCTGCTGGTTCTGCATCATTTAGGAGCAACCACAAAATCTTTACCAGTCATCCTCAACAATTATTATTTTTTAAAAATTCACATTCATATGTCTACATTTGTATGTACACTGCAAAATACAAGGAAAAAATAATAAAAAAGAAAAATTCATATGCACTTTTTAACTGCTGTAGTTCTTGGCGAAAAGAAAAAAAATAAAATTAATCACAAATGCTTAGTATTTAATCTGAAGGTTGAAAGGGTAAGAAAACAGAAATAATTATACAAAAATCTCTCATACCCTGGATATCTTATAGGAACATAAAGAAAAACAGCAGACACCTAATTGCCATCTTCACCTATACAGTTAAAAGAGGTCTGCTATAAAAATTACATGTAATCAATATGAATGCAGCTATAAAAGGAAGCACACATGGCACCCTGCAATTTAATTCTGTCCTTATTACTGCTGGGTTCCACTTTTATATTTATAGTATGCATAATGAATGAATGCATTTTAGAACTGATCCAAGGGGAAAAAAATCTCTTTCGTTTTTGACATATTCTGAATCAACTACTTGTTTTCTTAAATCCAAATTAAAATACATTTGGTTTGTGGCTGAACTCAGGAAGAACTGAGGGGTTTTTATATGTTGAAGAGATATGTGAAGGAGGACATCTAATTAAATACAGAAAAATATATCCAAGACAATCAAAAATTCAAATAGAGAAAATAATGAACAAATTAGCACCCGTAGCAAATGCAAAAAAATAAATTACTAATATATACTGTTTCCAGATTTAGAGTTATTTATCTGTCAGTTACTTTTAAAACCTGCCTTCTAGTTTATCTTGACAATACCTTAAAAAGAAGTATTTGCCATTTTAATGTAGGATTCATAATTTAACAGGTGATATATTCTGTGTGAGAAAGTATTCTTCCAAGTATTTATGATTTTGGGTGCCTTTTTATGATCAGTTTATGCAGCTCAGTCTTAATTAATTTTACTTGAACACCTAGAGTTCAAAATAATCAGTTGGGGCTTTATTTTCTGTCTTGTACCCAGTGTCCTGGGTGACTTCATCCTCTGCATTCAGACTTTCTGCTCTACATTAGGTGAAAAAAATCTAATGACCAACAACGTCTATCAAGCTAAATGTTTCAAATACATGTTCACTGACTTATTTTTTAACAATTAAGTAAAAGAAACATTTAAAGACAGCAGAATTTGTTATTAACCTGAACCTTACCAATAGCTAAGTCAAAAGAATTCTCTAGTTTCATGGCAAAGACATAGCAAAATTATTGTTACTACTTACTGATAATAGGTTAAGAATGGATGTGTTGTATTCATTGATATCAGTTACCAAAATCTTTGCTGGTAGGAAAATCATGAAGAAGAAAATGTTTTACAAATATGCTGGAGTCATTTTCTGCATGTTTAAGAGAGCAGAATGTATGCAAAACTGACAGATTATTTTACTTTGCAGTTCATGTCTATGATCAGATCTGAAGTCTTTGAATAGGTCCCATAGAGTGTGCACAGAAGACCTAAGAAATGCCATACACACCAGAACTACTGTAATATGGTGTGCTATTGTTTCTCTGTGTGCTGTTGTCTCTGTATGTGCTGCAATTCTGAAATCTGAGATTTGTGCTTTGATCAATTTGCATGTGGCAGATATGCCCATCTTCTTGCCCATGCTTTATAAAATCTCATCACACAGAGAATGAATTCCCCATGTTGCCATGGAACCTGGGGTCACCTTGGAAAAGTATATGTTTTTTCTTTCTTTGTTGTTGGAAACTACTAAATATTCTCCTGTTCAGACTCTATAGCATCCTTTTCCATGGCTCATCTACTGCTCTGATATAGTTGCCATTATAACAGAGCTAGTACTTTTTATGCACAACATTATTATTCAATAACCTTGCTTTTCTGTTGAGAAACTGCCTTCTGTCCTTGTGTTTGACTTTTGAAATGAAGTCATTCTAACTAGAGGACTTGTCTTTTCTACATATTTGTAAACCATCATCCACTCTTGCAAATTGCATGAAATCATTCTAACTGCAAAAGGTATCACCTCTAGTGTGGCTGAGGGAATGCTTATTCAAATTCAGAGCTCCTGAGCTCTAATTTTCTCTGCCGTTGATTTGTTCTATAACCTCAGACAACTTTTCTGTTATTTAATCTGCTCAATTTTACTTTGGGTTGATATTATCTAATTCAGTGAGATCTTTCTGAACACACATTAGAGCATTGTTAGTGATATGAAAAGAAAAATCTTACATGAATGCTAAGTATTACCACGTTTAGATGTTTTGCACCAGCCTGCTGCTCGTTCATATTGCCTATAAGCAAGAATGAACCACATAAACTGTATTTGACAAAACCGTCTTCAGCAATTACCAAAAGTAGTGCTATGAATGTACTAAAAAACTAACGACACTGTCATTGTACTCAGGCTGACAGGCTTTGCTAAGAGGGAAGAAATGTTAACTTTGGCTTAGATTTGTAAAAATATTGTATTCTGGACATGGCTGTCCTGTGTTTGGCTACTTTGGTGTGCCAGCAGGATGAATATCAGACAATCTGCAGCAATCAAACCCTGTGACCTCAAATATATTGGGTTGCTAATGCTACTACCATTTATTTGGCTACTGGAATGAAGCTGACATGCCAGGTTGGCTTAGAGGACTTGAAAGCATTGTATAACAACATACATCTAGCCTGAACTGTCCATAGACAAACCTTTATTCATTCACCACAATTCAAGATTGACAGGAATCCTTTTTTATGGTTTTCCGAATCTAAGGTCTATCGTTTTGTAGCTACCTTAAAAGTATAGCATCCTTCATAATAAAGCAGTTTAATTATTATTAGACAATATAAACTCACAAAGATTTTACCTAACCAAAATCCTTCAATTGGCTTGACATTTTAAATATCCTTTTTTTTTCTTAATTATAGAAAAAAAAGTAGTAATTAAAAGACTGTTCAAAAACAACAGCAAAAAGCAAGTTCTTTTTTTGTAAGATTTTATACTCCAAAAGCTTAAATTTTCCTTCTGCTTTCAAAGATAGAAAAAGAAAAAATGTAGAGGAACAGATCATGCTCCTCAGAAGCAAGATTAAAAATAAAATATTATTTTCTGCAACTTAAATATATATTTTTAAGAAATATATATATATTATAGGTATTTCCATAAAACTACACATTCTGAGCACTTCACCATGATCAATAATTTCTTCACTAATTCCTACTAACCAGTTGTCTTGGAAAGTCTAATTTTCTGATTATGTATTGATATTTTTATTCCACAATGGGTTTTAGTATTTTAAGGCAGAATAATTTGTTTGCTGTATCATCTGAATTCTGTTTATGCTCAAAATATTACCTTTTTCCTTCTAAAACTTTTATATAACTTCTGAAATTCTATTATTTTTTCCACTAGCATCCATTTTATGAATAATATAGGTTTTACTTGTGTCCAAGACAATCCCATCATTGGATGAAGTTACAGCATCAGCAGTTTCCCATTAAAGATTTTCATCAATATATACAGTTTATAGTTAAATTCTTCTGTTATATTTCCATTTCTTTGTGGGCTTTTGTAATTATTTTTTTTCTTATATTATTTCTGTCTGTTTAGGTTTGGTTTTGCTTCTGGATCTGTTTCTGGTTTACAATTTTATTTTTTTTTCTTTCTTCTGAATACATAATGGAGGTATGATATAATTCTTTATCTTAGAGAATACAGATTTCTTTCTCTAGGTTTAAATCAAGTTCTTAATACCCTTTCCCTCAGTTTTGGGTCTCAGATTTCTATTACAACACTGTTTCCTGGGATTCTGATCTCCTTCCGAAATTCTCTCACTAGTCTCAAACTTATTCTTTCTGTTTCTCACATAAGATTAATATAATATATATCCTTCATTATTTCCAAGACTTCAATTTCCTTAAACATCTTTAAATTTCTTTTGCACTTTTCTCAGCAGCTATCAATATAATGTAATTGTATAGCTTGGAGTTTTTACCTGAGTCCCCTTTTTAAACAACAAACATTTTTTGTTTCAATAGGTCCACTCTTCATTTTAACTCTACTGCTGTTGCTGTATAGTGTCGTTTTGTCCTGCAATTTACAATTTATAATTATACCAAATCCTTTTGAAGATGACAAGGGAGAAAGAATTTTGTCTTTTCTTCAGTTGACAGTATGAAAGCAGCTTCAGATAGACTAGGATTTTACAGAGACTGTTTCACTTCTAGTTAGAACAGACCAGTATGTACAGCTTATCTCAACAGTGTTCTACTCCACCACAATGTCTTTAAAATTTTCATCAGAATAGATAGCAGTTGTTTTTTTATAGCAATATCTATTTAAGGCTATATCATAGGCAGAAAAAATGACAAGCAAGTGCAGTAATAAATAGTATATGTAACTATAAAAATAAAGTTAATCCTGAGACTTATGAGAATCAATGAAACAAAAGAGCTTTGGGTTACAGTTTTTCCAAGGGAGAACAAAGGTCTTTGACCACTGTTTACTGGTCTGCAGTTTCAGGTGTGATGGCAGACAGAAAAAAAGTAAAGCATCAAAAGAGTGCAAGTAAGAAAACTGAAACTGTAGAGAGAAAGGACTAGATGGAATGTACTGATAAAAATTAGACAATGAAATAAATCAGGACACAGCAGAACAATTTTACTTCAAATTCTATTTTAAAGGATGAGAAATGCTGCAATGTAGTCCTTAATAAAGGATAAAATTCCTTTCTCCAATCTGCACTGCAGTTCTTAATAGTATATTCTACAGCTGTCTTGTATATAGGACTCCCACTGATCCTAATAAATGTTCTTTTCATAGAACTACTGCAGAATATGAATAGAAATCAAAAAGAGAAAACTTTCACTATTACACACAGAACAGAGAATACTTGCCATCCTGAGCAGTGCTGACTTGCTAACTCACTCTTTCATCCCTTGATTGCCCTAATCTGTCTGAACTTGACCTTTGTCTCATGATTATATTTAGGTGGCATGTTATTTGGCACTCAACTACTGCTTCTTCCTTTTTCTTTTCAGTACCCATGCACTCACATTTTTCTCCATGACAACTTTGAAATACAACTTTAGTTTAAAAAAATAACCAAAAAAAACCCAAACACATAAAAAGCAGCAATCATTATAGCTCTAGAAATATCCACACCACATTTCATAATTTCCAAATAGGCCACAAAATATCTTAGAATAAGAGAAACTTTTGCTTTTGCCACCCTATTTTCCTTTGATTCACTGTTTCTTGACCAACATAATTTGTATATTACAGAATCACAGAATGGTTGAGGTTGGAAGGGATCTCTGGAGGTCATCTGGTCCAACTCCCCTGCTCAGGCAAGAACACCTAGGACCTAGGACCAGTTGTCCAGGACATTGTCTGCACTTTTTTTTTTTTTTTTTTTTTTTAAATATATATATCTGCAGGGACAGACACTCCACAACCTCTCTGTGCAATCTGTGCCAGTGCTTGGTCACCCACAGACTAAAAAAGTGTTATCTGATGTTCAGAGGGTATCTCTTGTGTTTCAGTTTGTGCCCAGTGTATCTGGTCCTGTTATCCATCTTCTATCCACCGTCCTTTCAGGTATTTATATACATTTATAAGATCTGCCCTGAGCCTTCTCTTCTCTAGACTGGAGTCACAACTTTACAATATCATTTTACAACATCAAATTAAGGAGTGCTATTAAAGTATTTATAGAACATAAGGCAAATTACTTCTAAGATTCATTTAATTTGAAACAAAGGAAGATTTCCTTTAAAAGAAGGTATGATATGTTAATTGACATCAAAGAAATTACACTTATACATGTATAGTGTATTATATATATATAGACCTGAATGAATTGTTAGAATTCCTAATACACTATAACTTCATCTTAAAAGGAAAAGTAAATGCGATATTTGATAGATTATTTTTAAGGCATTTCAGTAAGCAATCTGAATGATCCCTGTCATTTTATATATGACATAAAGTATTCAGTAATAACAGTAAACTAAATTTCAAATATGTGTATGTAATTTCATTCAAAGTGTAGATGATTTTTAAAAAGTTATAGTTAAGTAGACAAAAAAGAGGAATGGAAAGAAAGAATTTGTAAATTTCAGGCTACCCTAATTGAAACTGAATCTAAAATAGGTGAACAAGATATTAGGTATTTATGGGTTTTTTTGAATCTAAATTGTGATTATAACAAAAGAAAACAAGATTATAAGGAATTCAAAGTAATTTCTGCTCAGAAGTACAAATAGCTTTTTCCAAAGCCATAGCAATTAGTGAAAACGTTTCAACTTCTCATCTAACTTCAGACACAGACAGTCTGGATGTCTGTCTTTGATGCATTGACACTAGGATTTATTTACAATATATATAGAGAAGCAATATCGTGTGCTTTAGGATGTGCAAGGAGGACTGGCTCAAAGGGGTCTTCTACCAGGCTCCTTTTATACCTGGATTCAAACGAGAGCTTGTGGTTATATATGGCTCCTATTGGTTGAGGGCATCTCCTAGGTAGACTTATTGGCTGAAGTGGCCTTTGATGGACTCAGCTATCTGAGGTACATGACTAGGGACTCTCTGCATACATGAGCTGCAGAACAAGTGCATCCCACCAAATTAGCCACCATGTCATTAGACCCAGTGCAGGAGGGAAGTGCACCTGCCACAACAATTTATAATTAAATACTTTACATCTGTAAGATGGTTTCAAAAAATCTTGGTCCTTATTCCTCATTAATTGTAAATGCTAAGTTTTCGGTGAATGGAAAGTATGTGTGACATACTTACGTTAGTTAAAATGCCAATTATTAATAATGACCATGATGAACTACCATAAATGATGTCCTGAATTATGTTTTACCTTCTTTGTCACTCATGAAATCCTAACACTATAAAGTCATAAAAATCAGAGTTTAAAGTCTGATTTCTTTTCCTCTTCAAATAGCCCCCCTTGTTGAAACCCATCCCCTGTATTTTATGTTGTAATTCATTATCCTGGTTTTGCTAGGATAGAGTTAATTTTCTTCTTAGTAACTGGAATAGCTGTGTTTTAGGTTCAGTATGGGATTTGTTATCAGAAGAGTGTTGATAGAGTACTGATGTTATTAGTTGCTGCTGGAGCCCAAGGTCATCGTGTTTGACTGGCTCACAGCTGCATTAGGACTGGGAGGGGGGAAGTGTAGTCATTAGCAAAACCCAAAACTGGCATTTGGTTATGCCAATGAGATATACCATATCATATAACGTCATGATCAGTATATTAACCAGGGCTGACCAGAAATCAGGGGTATTCTCTTAGGGATCACTCGGGCTCGACCTTCTAGGATAGTGGTTTCGGGACTGCCTCTGCTCTGAGATCGCTGGCTGGCACAGACTGGGCATTGGTCAGCAGGTGGTGAGCAATTCCATTGTGCATCACTCAGTTGTACACTCTGTCATTATTGTTATCATTATAATTTTATTTCAATTAGTAAATAGTTTTTATCTCAACCCATGAGTTTCCTTCCTTTTCCCCTTCCAATTCTCTCCCCTGCTCCCTTGGTGGGAGGAAAGAGAGCAACTGTATTTGACTGCAAGTCAAAGGAGAGAAACAACCACATTCATATACAATAGTTTTTAACATTTTATGTGTCTTCTGCATAGTTTTCATTGGCCTTTCTGTTGCAGTATTGTAAATCACAGATAATGACATTTTTGTATAACTTGGAATTTACACCAGTACAAATGCTCCTATCCTTAAATCTGAGCATCTTTTATATGCAGACTCTGTTTCAAAACCATGAAGATGACTGCTGTACAAGTCAGCAACTTCAGCCCTTGATGATTATTAGTTAAGCAATAGTTCTCTTTCATTCTTCAGATGTCTCCTGTTGTCTGTCTGGTTTTTTAGTCCCACTGTTAAATTTATCTTTTCTTTTCCCTCAAATCATTACTTCTAAGGAGTCACCATTGCCAAAGACACTATCTAGTATTGTAACTTGTTTGTTTAAAATCCCTTTGAAGGTTGTGTGGACAACTTAAAGTTCCAATCTCGTCTACAAATCTTTCAACAGGACATTGGAATAGAATGACATAGAACTGAATAATCTCCTGTATGTTTTCCATTTCTTTTACATATATTCATCAGCAAACTGATGAGGACTTTTTCCTGAGGTTAGTAGCATCACAGTTCTCGTTTGGTGCTTTTAAAAAAAAAAAAAAAAAAAAAAAGCATATAAGCTTTTTTTTTATTCATGCACAATAAAGAAGCTTTCATTAGATTGTATCTATCTTTTCTATATGCCACTATACTTCAGTAGGTATTTCTCTTATAATCGATATTTTGTTCATTATCTGATAAAGCCTTGCTTCAGCATCTTCAGTTAAAAGAGCATTTTGCAGTAATAATTAGTTTTCATCAAAGTAAAAACCTTTTTGTATTTATGTCAGAATAATTTTAGGGATATAAAAATCGAGGAATGTTTCAAAATTATTTTGGTTTGAAGCATATTTTATATTACTGACAACTTACAGTTGACTGAAATGTGTTGATGTGCATTTGAGCTTAACACTTCTTGAAAAACACTTGGGTTTTAAACTTAAAACCAGTAGAATTACAAACATCTTGCAACTTCCTTTTTCATCTGAGATTCAAAGTTGCACGTGTCAAATCTCTATGCCCCATACAAATCTCTTAGACACTCTCAGGGAAAAAAACAAACAAACAAACAACAACAACAAAAAAACCACAACAAAAAACCAGATTAAATATAGTCTGTATAACATATTAGTACCAGATTTTAAAGAGCAGACATTCACAATGCAATGAAGTTAGCAGGGGAACAACTTCTCATTAGATTTGTATACACAGCCCATTTTATCCAAAACTGTGAAATCCATCCCAAGTACGTTATACTCATCATTCCCACTGTATCAGGCCCCAAGATTCTGTGAAAATGATGCTGTGGACTTTGAACATAGCTCAAATGAAACAGATGAGAGATAGCAATGAGGAAGTTGATGGAGCAAATAAGTAGAATATGATCCAGTACAGATCCCAGTAAGTATCTTTGTATGATCCACAGCCTGATAAATTGTTTAGCTTCATTTAAAGACCTTGTTTGACAAACAAATCTGAAACAGATCTTCAAAAGCTCTTGTAGACCAAAATCCCTTCAACCAAAGTTCTCTGGTCAGCCATCTTGCTGCTGAAGATTCACCCTTTACCCTAGCTGATTAGACTGAATCATGCTGTTGTAAAAGGATTGTACAAAAGATAGCCACATTTTCACTGCAGCAGGGAAAAATGCCCTTTTGCCAAAGCCTTATGATTCTTCAGGAAATTGTAGCAAGTCATCTACCTTCACCTACTGAGCAATATGTAAGTTAATGGGTTCACCATCTGTCAGCACCACTTTAGAAAATAAATGTTTGAGTTTCACGTATCCTACCTATCTTTGCTTCATTTCAGTCAATGAATAGGATATGTTCCATTAGCAAAGTATTTATGGTCATATGATTCTTTAAACTGTTATAATTCCTCTTTATTTTTTCTAAACCCAGCCACTGTCTATCCATGATTGCCAGATGTCTCTGGTAGTGACATAATTAAGTTTCTTGTTCACTGGCTCAATTTTCCAAGAAATATCGTTTTTATTATACTTTTATTAAATTATAGCCATGTAACATAAATCTGAGATCTGAAGATTAAACTTAATTTGCTGTTTGCCAGATATCATCCTCTGTGATAAAAATTCTATTTGATAAATCATGTCTGCACTTTTCCATATAATACTACTAGTGATGTCTTTGCAACCTTTTTTTCATCGTTAGTTACTTTGGTGAAGTGAATGATTAGAACATAAACAATATCATTTGTTCAAAATGCACCAGAAAGAACTGCAGTCTGTTCTCTTCTTCACTGCCCACATTAGCACTGCGCTGTAAAAAAAAACAACCAACCAACCAACCAAACAAACAAAAAAAAAATCACAAACCTAGAAAAAGTGAAAAGGTGTTGCTTTTAATCTAAATTTGTAAACAATATTCTGAATACCCTGTTCAATGACAAGATGCTATTTTTAAATACTGTATCTTAAGGGGAAAAGTCAGCTTTAAAGAGACTCCAAGGCAGTTGTTTCTAGGAGACAAAGAAGATTTGAGACATCATAAAGGCTTTTGCCATTACATTTTGATGATTAGCCCAAAAAACAGTTTCTTCATATAGAAGGGATTTTTTTTAGCATAGTTTCCTTTAAAATCCAGGGACTGCAGTTAGCCCTCAAATACTATCTTTACCTGAAGGTCGAGTGCGTTTGCTCCAGTGTCCTGGTTCTCCAGTTATTAGTGATAATATAGCCCATCTATATGTTAGAATATGCAACTACAGTATTTGTCCAATACTTGTACTTAAAATTGTCTAGAACTGAATATATTATGCAATATTTACAGTAGTTTATATTACAGTTTTTTAATTTTGGCAGGTTTTCTTTAGACTATCTTTTGCCTTTAACAAGTAGCACAACTTGCTAAGTTCTCAAGTTTCTTGTAGTTAAATGCAGGCCAAAAATTTTGATAGTAGTGGTACTTCCGTGTAGGAATATTTGATATAATGCTATATTTGAGAGTATTATTAATTGGATACTTTTCCATAAGGCAACAAAGTCTATTTTCAATAATCAACCTACTCAAATGTAGGTTTTCACAACTCTGGGTAGGAAACCTGAACTCCTTATGCACCAGCTATATAGAATGTATTACTACTTCCTATCCAATTTCACAAACTAACTTAAAAAATGTGTACTCTGTTTGACTTAAGAGTAAATGTCTTCAATATCTTCAATCTACTGAAGCAAAGTTTTGCTTTGTTTTGTTTTGTTTTGTTTCATATAGTACCATGTTATTTTTTTATATTAAATTAATTTTCACCAATATAAATATTTGTTTTTTCCATGGCAACTGTGTAAGTATTTATGTTTACTCATTATTGCAGCATCAGTATATTGTTCATAAGTATTTTCATTTTCATTGTGGCCCCAAACATTTCTGACAGCTAGATGGTGAAAGTTCATAGCAGTGAACAGGAATAATTTCTGCACAATTTCAGAAGTTTTTCCAGGAAATGCTTGCTTTCTGCCACTGCAAATTTTCCCCGAGATGTTGTCTGGTTAACAGTGGCATAAAAAGGGTATTTTGTAAAAGGCTTAAGGCAATTTCTGCCTGCAATTTACCAGTGAATGCAAAGAGGAAAAGGCTATGCTTCACACTCCTCTGGGCACTTTGTGCATCAGGATGGAGACTGAACCCAGAAATAAGTGTTTCAGCTCTATTCACAGAGTATAAGTGTCCTGGTTTTCTATAGGATAGACTTCATTTTCTTCTTAGTAGCTTTCTTAGTAGAAAGCACAGTGTTTCGGTTTCAGTGGGGGATTCATTATGAGAAGAATGCTGATAAGGTATGAGTACATCATGTTTGGGTAGTTTGCAAGTGCAAAGGACTGGAAGGGAGAAAGTGTAGTAGTTAACAAAAGCCAGAACTGACAGTTGAATATGCCGATAAGATATTCCATATCATATTATTTCATGTTCAGTATGTTAACCAGCGCTGACCGGAAAGGGGGGAATTCTCTCAGGAATCGCTCGGGCTCGCTTTTCTGGGATTACAATTTCAATTTTGCAGTTCCTTTTTCCCTCCTCTGGGATCGTTATCAGCAGGTGGTGAGCACATGTAATTTGCATCATTCATTTCAGATATATATATACATACACACACACATAAAATACATATATATACATACATATGTGTTATTATTCTTATTATCATTATTATTTTAATTTTATTTTACTAAAATTATTAAATTCATAGAACCATAGAATAATTTGGTTGGAAAAGACCATTACAATAATCTAGTCCAACTGTAAACCTAGCATTGCCAAGTTCTTATCTCAGCCCACAAGTCTCCTTACCTTTACCCCTCCAACTCTCTCCCTGATTCTCAGGGTGGGGGGTAAGAGGGGGCATTGTGTAGGCAGCTGTGTCTTGTTTGGCTGCTAGCCTAATTAAACTATTACAAGAGGGCACATTATCACTTCATGTACCCTTCTCTGGGAGTCATGATATCACCTAAGTGCTAAGTGATTCTCTTGCCTCCTAGTGTGGCCAGTAAAACAATGTGTACCATTACTAAATTTGAACATGACTAAAATACAGCCAATTCAAATGCTGGCATGGCAATGCTCTACATGCCAGCATTAGAAGACTATGTAACAATATTTTTGTATGTTCCCAAGTTTTGGATTGTTTAAAGTCTTTGCTGCAATATGCCTTATATTTTGCACATATAAAATAATTATAATAATCATACTGTAAATTAATATCTGTTGCTGGCTGAGATTAGTAAATATTGCATCTCTACATCAGTCTAATTCATTGGATTTCAGGGAAATTGACACTATCTTCTTTCCCATGGGTTTCCTTTGAGGCTAAGGAGTGGGAGAAAACTTTAAACTTTAAAAACTGAAGATCTGATTTTGCACTTCACAAACTAATGGAAATTTTGCATTTGATTTCAATAGCAATCCATGAATCAATTCTTCCCCTGACCCGAACAGCTTTTCCTCCTTTGTAATTTAGCTCCCAGTTTTGTCAGAGAGTAAGGGATATTTTAGCTTTGCTGGCTTTTTTTGAAATTAAGTATATAGACTTTCTAATTGTCTTACACCTGAGAACAAATAATGCCTGACATACTATCACAATCCCTATATATGGCAATTTTTCCATTGCAGACTGCCTATGAAGATAAAAGAGCATCAAAGCTTTACTTAGTTTTGACTCTCCTGCCAAATGAACCCTCAGAGAAGAACCACTCAGTTGATTCTTCTTCAACTCTACTTCTTTTCTTTCAAAGCACCGGAGATACATCATTGCCTCGTCAGCCACTGGTTGCGCCAGGGCAGTGGAGTCCTCTATTTCACTAAGCTCAGTATGCTCCAGGGATGAAAATCTGTAAACCGCAAGCTTGAGTACTTCACTAGGTCTCAGGGACCATGATAGCACACAGTTCCAGGACAACCACACAAAATAAGTCCTACAGATCGCTACTGACATGCTGAATCTCACTCAGAAATGCAAAGGTGAGCGAGTATGGTATAATTTTGTTTTTATTTTGTTCCGGGACAAGAAAGTAACCCGATGCAGCAGCTGTAGTTTCTCATGTGGAAGCTTAGAAGAGGGCCATGCAGTCTGCATTACAACAGTCCAGTCCAGAAGCCAAAGTTGCAGATAAATGTAGCGAGAACTAAATCTAAAACTTCGATCAAGGCAAAAAAGATAAGCTTTGCTCATTCATAGATTTTGAAGTTGTAGGGTAGGGAATATTGTACATGTTTTAGATGATGGATTCAATGTCCTGGCACTGAGCCCAAGCAGCCACAGATTCTGTAAAGAAAAAACATACAGGTACCTAAATAAATACTTTATAGGTACTATCATTCTTTACTAAATGCCACTCTGTTCAGGAGAAGCATGGAGTTTTTTTCCAGAAAACCTGCTTTAGAATCTTGCAGACTGCAGCTGTAGTCTAAGCAATTCCTGTAAACAAGCTAAACGTCTCCTGGGACATCTCTGTGATAGGGGAAACTGTTCCATTAGTCATGTACAGATGGTAGACTGTCCATTTGGGGCATCCTGTAAAGTATCTTCAAATTGCCCATCTCTTGGAAAAAAATGGAGGAGCCATTTTTGCTCTATATTTTCCCTTTTTTGTCTTCCATGGATTAAGTCTCATCTGAAACATTCCACTCAAACATAGTGTCAACCATAAAATTAAAAAAAAAAAACAAACAAAAAAACAAAACAACAGAAAACCATAAAAACAAAACAAAACAAAACAAAACAACAGAAAACCACTTCAGTTTTGATGGAAGAAGAAAATGTTTAAATTTCCCTATTTCTTTTCAGTAAGTTTTACTGTATGTCTGACAAGAGGGGAGAAAGCAAAAAACCTGAGAAAATCCTGAGAATAAACATGCCTCTGAGACAATTGTCTTGAATTACCACTGTTACATGAAATAATCAAAAAGGGAGAAATAGGACTGGAGAGAACCACACACTGTGCTGGAAAAAACCCCAGCAGCAATAGTCCAGTTGCCACTCTCAGTTTTATAAGTTTTTTAAAAGTTTTGTATAAGAGTTGGGGTTGTTTACCCTGGAGAAGAGAAAGCTCCAGAGGGACCTTATTGCAGCCTTTCACTTCTTAAAGGTGGTTTATAAGAAAGATGGGGACAAATTTTATAGTAGAGCCTGCAGTGAAAGGACAAAGGGTAATGGTTTTAAACTAAAAGAAGGTAGATTTAAACTAGATATAAGGAAGAATTTTTTTATGATGAAGGTGGTGAAACACTGGAAGATGTTACTCAGAGAGTTGGTAGAAGGTTCATCCCTGGAAACCTTCAAGGTCAGGTTGGATGAATCTCTGAGCAACCTGATTGAGTTGAAGGTGTCCCTGCTCACTGCAGGGGAGTTGGACTAGATGTCCTTGAAATGTCCCTTCCAACCCAAATCATCCCATGATTCCATACTATTTTTTGATTTTTTTTTTTTCATTCTTATGAAAAAATTGAGGAAACTGAAGAGTGTAGGCCTATTATTTCCCTTCCCGAAGAACTGAGTAGTTTCACTATGGGTGATGTTTTTCTTTAGGAAATAATATATTCCTTTTGAAAAAGAACTTCAGATGTATTAAAATAATTGTTATGATGATTAATTCCACCAATTGTGCAGAAATTCTCATAAATTGCTATTGAAATCATCCTAGTAATGGAGCTAAGGATACTCAGACCATGCATGCGGAACATAATAACTTAGAATGCAGGTAAGACTGTGTACCTGCACAAGAGACAACAGAGTACAACAGGGACATTTTCGTTTAACATTCTTCAGCTTTAACAGCATCATAAATTAGTTCATGTGAAATATTTATGAATATAATTAACCTTTAAAATAACATTGTTTTCAAAAATGTCAAGGTTTACAATATCTCTTATAATGATAGACATTTATTATAGGCAGAAAAATAAAAACATTTTCCAAAATGTTGAGCCTTTTAAAATAATTGACAATAAAAATAGTATTTTTCTCATGCTGGAAATTATGCTAATTGCAATATTGTCTTGTGGTACACTTGGCACTTTGGTCTCTTTTTTAACATAGGTTTTTATTCATCTAAGAATTTTCACATGCACTATTTTTCAAGTTTAATTACTGGTGCTTTTGTACTTATGCAGCATCCATGGAGAATTTCTTGGGTTTTATTTTGTTCTCTATCTTGAATGTCAAGTTCTGCATTCTACCATCTGTCTGACTTTCTTGCCTGATACAGCTTCTAAGAGGTATTTTCAGCGGTAATGACTACCTTCAAGAATGATCTTAAATACAAACATGCATTTTATTTATTGGTTAATACAAAATTATTTTTTCTGCACAGCACAATAATAATAGGCAAATAATGACGGTAGTTTCAATTCTCATTATGATAATGCACAGAGGACTATTAACATCATTAGAAACTAAGCAAGTCATATTTATTGCACACATAACACCACCAGTAATACATATTAGCCTGAAAATCAAAATAAATCTGTACCATAAGAGTGGATTGATTTTTTCTATTGACACAGTACTTAAAACAGAAAACAAATTGTTTTGTCAGTCATTGTAATTTAAATATGTTAATTATTTGCATTATTCCAGCTTAACTTTCAAATACTATTTTCAAACTGTTGAAACATGTCAGTTTATAAAACTATACAATACCAGGTCAGGTCATACACATTAAAAGAAATAAATAAATAAATAAATAAATAAATAAATAAATCATTCAAGTCTGCAGACCTTCAAGAATGCTTAGGCTCAAATGTCACCAGAAAAGTATACTGGTGGCATAAATTTTCTGCCTTCACACTAACAGAAGCAGGTGGTGTCTGTTATAGGATCCAATCCTGTTTATATCACTTCCGAGAGCAATCTTCTGCACCGCTGCCTCATATATCTTCTTCTCTTTCCTTAGACTTCATATTTGCATATCTACACACAGCCAAATAAACTACGTCACCCATATAAAGATGGACAAAGTTTGGTTAATGGTTTTCTGAGATTTAGAATTGCTGTGTTAAGTTTATTTCAGCCCATCTAAGCATACTGTAGCTTTCTGATGTGACATATGTAGAATGTTACACATGTATTTTGAACATTATTTTTCCTTCACACTAAAACTTCTCTAAGCCCTGTGACACCTGACTGCAAAAATGTGTAGCTGAAGAGAGTGGTTAGGTGAAGTCTGAACATCAGGGACACCATGTAAATAATTAATCTAACAATAGATTCTTGAACTTCTGAATATAATCATACCATTTAAGATCAAAATACAATATTTAAAATCTTTTCATATAATAATGACTATGGGGAACTGAAGATCCAGATATACATTATTTGAAACAACCCCAAGGGCAAAAATAAATAATAGTAAGTTGAAAGTATAGCATTAAATATTTTTAGACAACCTGAGTTCTCATTACTCAATAACATAAGTTGTATAAGTGAATTGGAAAACAAAAAATAAGAACAAAGGTCCAACCTATGAAGGATGTGAAGTTTCTTTCAGAAGTAAATACTCAGACACACTGTCCGCACTGATTAAAATGTTCCTTCTATTCCAGGTTAAAAATACTATGTGGCTAAGTTCTCACACGTTGTTTACAAAAGCATCTGGACATAAAAAGCACATACATTTCTATAGGACTTGGGTGTTAGGTATTTCTGAAAACCTGAATTTGATTGCTTCCCAAACCTAATTCAGTCCACTTAAATTCACCTATATTTTAGATGCTCAGTGGAACAGTACTTCTAATGCATATAATTTCACATATAATCTGTAGAGAAAGGTAGATATATTTGAAGATCTCTTTCAGTAAGTGGTATTTAAGCTATTTGCAAAAACATATACAGATTGGATTTCTGCTGTCTTCTTAAGGCCCTTTCCTCCAGAGACCCCTCAATTAAACCTCTATAGTTCTTCCAAAAGGGCTGGATTGTCAGATATCTATAGACTCCAACAAGGCACACCAAGGATGTAGGCAGGGTGCCGACAGAATGCCTAAGAATGTAAGCAGTTGAGAGACATTATGAAAAGCTCAAAAGGCTACTCCTTTAATGATCCTCAGTCAGCAGTGAGAATACCCAACTGTATGTAATTACCATAAGCTATAGCTACACACTGAGGTTCTTTGTGTGTCAGCATCATGTGAGGCACAGTAATGTAGTCCTGTTAGCATAAACTGAGATACCTCAGTTTATGTTGGCTGGTGACTGGACCTAATAGAATCACAGAATGTTGTGAGTTGCAAGGGACCAACAGGGACTATCGAGTCCAACTCTTGCCCTATCATAGGACAGTTGCAAGATTCAGACCATGTGTCTGAGGGCGTTGTCCAAATGCTTCTTGAATATTTTCAGGCTTGGTGCCATGACTACCTCCCTGGGGAGCCTATTCCACCGCTCCACCACGCTCTGGGTGGTAATGGCCAAACTAAACCTCCCCTGGCACATCTTCCTGACATTTCCCATGGTCCTCTCATTGGTTGCCAGAGAGAAGAGATCAGC
>NW_010290514.1:0-14069 GCF_000700745.2 Antrostomus carolinensis | reverse complement strand
AAACCATTCTATGATTCTATGATCTTCACACCCAAAGCCATACTTACAGCTCAACACTGCATACACCAATGACTGTTTGGTTTACAACAGTCAACACAGTCTATTTGTATTCAAGTATAGTTAATTATAACAGTAATACTGATCATGCAGTTTATTTCATATAGTTCCTCTTAGAAAGTGACAGCTCTTAATTCCACAGTTATATCTCTTCTGCCTCTATGTCTTCTTAATTACTCTATCCTCCCTAACTCTAGCCACAGTACTTCAATATCCTTGTCTTTAGTTCCTCTTTCTTATCTCTCCAAGAATGTCGAACTACCCTGCATTTTTATTTTTTTTATAAATACCTGATCATTTCCACTGACTGTTTTTATCTATGACCCCATTTCTGTCAGGAAAGTGTTATAAGAATAGACATCAGCAGCCTGGAACACCTTCTTCATGAGGAAAGAGAAGGATTTTTCAACTTGGAAAGAAGAAAACAAAGAGAAATATATATGGTGAATTCTATAAAGACCCAAATAGAAGGGGGAAAAAAAAAGAGAAAGGACTATTTCTCATTAATTCTTAAATAAAAGTCACCCAATACAGGTATTTTGCAAATTATAGGCTAAAAAGGCATCCTAAAGGAGTAATTTTGGCATACTACATGAAGTTAACACTGAAAATTCATTGATATAGAATGCTGTGACATAATTAATTCAAAAAGGATTAAAAAGAAATACGAATGTATTAATTGGTGGATAGGAGCTATAATATTCTGTATGCTATATCTGGATCCAAAATCCCTGATCATTGATTATGGTTGGATGTTTTGTTTTGCACAATCCTTCTCTAACTATCTTCTTAACAGTCATTGCTGCAGTTATACACATGGATGTAAACTGTGATGATAACTGGAGAAGATGCTAAACTTTATTTTTAAATCATAATTCGTTTAGATACATTGGTTTTTTATGTAATGGAATTATATATCTAGTCAACAAATAGATTGCCTTACCAGGATTACTCATGTTAGCAAAGTTATTTGTCTGTGTAAATTATGCAGTACTAGGGTCCCCAGAGATATTAAAACTCTTCACAAGCAAAAACCTTGCATTACAGGATGCACAACACCTAGCACGTTGATAGCTTCACATAAGTTACTGCTTTCATATCCATTTAACAAAAAAAGATTTGTGTTTAAATAAAATATATTCCATGCTGTGACGTCCATTTCTGTGATGACTTTTTGATAACTTTTCTACTTCACAGGAAAGTAGAAAAGGAAATTACTGACATAATTCTACGTAACTCGCCAAATTATTATGTGGGTAAATTACACTCAGTTGCTTGAAGCAGTGATCATCAGGCTGATATGGGGGTAAATACCATTAGATATTACATAAAACTTCCTTCTCAGCTGCAAATGATAACAAGGTTCTGTTCCTCCTGGGAAGGAAATCAAAGTTGGTCAATTTCAAATAAAACTGAAAGTAGATGTTTAAAAGACCACCATATTCTTTTTATGGATGACTAAATGCAACCTCAAATTAAATTTATACCGAACTGTTATTCAGTATTACTTTTTCTCTGGAAATAAATATGAAAACACTTTCCTTATCACTAAATAAATAAATAAATAGATAGATAGATAGTTAAATAAAAAAATAACCTGCCAATCTATGGCTAGGAATGAGCTATAAAGTAGCAAACCTTGCCTTTTGTTTTCTTCCTAAGCAATAAAAAAGCTAAAACATAATGGATCATATTATTCTATCCCATAGAATGTTTTGTTCATTTTTGGATGAAAACATCACTGAATACTCCACTAATTTTACAAGGCTGGAAAAAAACCAAATGGAAGCCAAAACCTTATGACAGACATGATTGTTATACACAATAGCACAAGCCATGAATTGCAACTTGTAAGGTTCAGACTGGATGCTAGGAACAACTTAACTTAATCTCTGTAGATATTCAAAACCTGCCTGGATGCAGTCCTGTGCAACCTGCTGTAGGGAACCTGCTTTGGCAGGGGGGTTTGACTAGATGATCTCCTGAGGTCCCTCCAATCCCTATGATTCTGTGATAACATAAAGCCCTCAAA
Organism: Antrostomus carolinensis; assembly: GCF_000700745.2. Classification (NCBI taxonomy): domain Eukaryota; kingdom Metazoa; phylum Chordata; class Aves; order Caprimulgiformes; family Caprimulgidae; genus Antrostomus; species Antrostomus carolinensis. The sequence continues at coordinate 11,980 of NW_010290514.1, read as the reverse complement.
GCTTCAGAGTAGTAATAGCCTGAAATTCACAGAAGTGTATAATACAACAAGCACCACCATTTCCAACCATGTTCTTTCACTGTTCTCACAGTGGTACTCACTCACAAGGACTTTTACTAGCTCAGGCACTGTTTTGGATGTCAGCTCTATGTATTTGCTTTGTACCTGAGATAAGTCTGTTCCTGAGTGCAATCTGAGTGACTGAGCAGGCGTCTGTATGTGTGCAGCAAAGCTTATCAACTCTGGATCATCTTAGAGCATGGGCAACCAGGTACTTTGCACTGTATTCCCACTAATGGGAAAACTGTATTGGGTTGCCAAACCAACTCTGTGGATTTGGCTATACTGCAGTTTAGGTAGATGAGATCTCTGTTTTGGCAGGGTGGAACTAAACCATTCTGGACTAAAACGCTCCTGGAACAAGTACAAAGGTAGTAATGCCATGCTATGATGGTGTTTGATTGAGTTGTTTCTGTATTCAGCCAGCTTGGTATCTCCACATGCTCTGGACCACAGAACCATTTCACCTCAAACAGTGCCATCTAGAACTAGCTTGGGCAAGTGAGTCTGAAAGATGTATAAATCCTCATTTCAGAAGGTAAAAAGAATATCAGAATTACAGGGGCTACTTCATACATACAGGACTGTTTCTCAGTGTATTGGGTTTGCATCATTTTGGTAGCAGAGGGGCTACAAGGGTGGCTTCTGTGAGAAGCTGCCAGAAGCCTCCCCTATGTCCAACAGAGCCAATGCCAGCTGGCTCCAGGATGGATCAGCCGCTGGCCAAGGCTGAGCCCATCAGTGATGGTGGTAGCACCTCTGTGATAACATACTTAAGGAGGGGAACACAACTAGGCAACACCAGAAGCAGTCAGAAGAAAGGACTGAGAACATGTGAGGGAAAAAACTCTGCAGACACCAAGGTCAGAGAAGAAGGAGGGGGAGGAGGTGCTTCAGGTGCCAGAGCAGAGATTCCCCTGCAACTTGTGGTGAAGACCATGGTGAGGCAGGTTGTCCCCCTGGAGCCCATGGAGGTCCACGGTGGAGCAGATGACCACCTGTAGCCCATGGAGGACACCACGCTGGAGCAGGTGGATGCCTGAAGGAGGCTGTGACCCCGTGGGAAACCCACGCTGGAGCAGACTCCTGGCAGGACCTGAGGCCCCATTGAGAGAGAAGCCCACGCTGGAGCAGGTTTGCTGGCAGGACTTGTGACCCCATGGGAGACTCATTCCAGAACAGTCACTTCCTGAAGGACTGCACACCATGGAAAGGACCCACACTGAAGCAGTTTCTTGAAGAACTGCAGCCCGTGGGAAGGCATCACTTTGGAGAAGTTCATGGAGGACTGTCTCCCATGGGAGGAACCCAATGCTGGAGCAGAGGAAGAGTGTGAGGAGTCCTCCCCCGAGGAGGAAGGAGCAGCAAAGACAGTATGCGATGACCTGACCGCAACCCCCATTCCCCATCCTCCTGTGCCACTGGAAGGAAGAAGGCAGAGAATTTGGGAGTAAAGTTAAGCCCAGGAAGAATGGAGGGGTGGGAGGAAGGTGTTTTAAGATTTAGGTTTTATTTCTCAGTATCCTAGTCTGATTTTGAGTAATAATAAATTAATCTAATTTCCCTGAGTCGAGTCTGTTTTGCTCATGATCATAGGCTGAGTGACCTCTCCCTGTCCTTATCTCAACCCACCAGCCTTTTGATCTATTTTCTCTCCCCTGTCCACTTGAAGACGGGGAGAAACAGAGTGGCTTTGGTGGGCACCTGACATCCAGCCAGGGTCAACCACATTCAGTTTTTAAAAGTCTACTCAAATTTTTATTTGCTGTTCTTCAGTCTGGAATTCAACAAGGTCTGTGTCAAAATATGGTGGTTTTGGTTTTTTTTCTTTAATTTCTAAAAGGAAAAACTTCACCCACAGTATAAGATACCATGGACTCAGTAAGATGGCCCCTATTAGCCACTGCTAACAAGCCTCACAATGAATCAGAACCTGGTTTAGGACCTTGGAAATGAAATAATGCCTCCTTGTTAAAGCTAACCCATTTCAGCTAGTCCAATCTGTTGCTAAATGTAATATCAGTATTTTGGCTACTAGAAAACATATTATAGAAATAAAATTAAGTAAAAAAATAATCAAAATGCCTTTTTTAAAAAAATAATTGTTTTACTGATGTCACATTGTATGTTCTGTATTATTACAGTGACTTCCACTGTGCTGCTATGAAGACGTAGTAACCATCTGTTAGGACAAAAACTACTTGTTTACATAAAAAAAAAAAATAAAAAAAATTGGCATACCCCTAGTATTTAATCTGTAACAGTGTATAGATTTTACTGAATTTAATTTTGGTTCATAATACAACTGAAACTGAATATCTGAAATCTTCACAAGTCCTTCTTACCCATGTCCTAATTATGTAGCTACAGCTCTGGAAACAGCAGATCTTTATAGGGAAATTATCTAGCAGAGTGAGTAGAATCACTATCTAAAAGCAAGTATAGAAATGCAATGAAAATTCATATTTCCTCATCACAGGTATTAAAAACTCACTTTATAGAGAAACAGAATATTCCATTTCAAGATCTAGCAAGAAGTGACAACCTTATCCTTGATTCTTACTACTACAAACCAAAAAAAAGCAATCAGACGAAGCATGTACATTACCAGCATAGTAATGTTGTGTTTTAAAATTCAATGCATCTTTCAAACTTTAAAGGATAAAGTGAATGTTCTCCTCTCTGCCAATTTGGCATACTTTTTTTCTAATTCCCACATTTTCTAGCAATATTTCCTGAATAAACAAAGAATGAAGAAGCAGTGAATCAGCTAATAATTACTACCAACATTGAAAGGGTAAAGAAATATTAATTCTTTCATGCATAACTTTTTAAATCTGTCAAGATTTTATGTCACTTGTGAAATCTGTGTGTGACCAAAATTTCAGCTTAACAGTATTGAGCCATGAAATGATACCTTAGAGAATTCTTTTTGCAAGTGGCAATGAACAATCTCACTGAAAGGATTCTTTCAGCCAGCTGCTTTAATGTAGTTAGCCAACTTCCCAGTTTAAAGATGATCTCTGCCAACAAAAAGATATAACTTTTATGCCCGAGTCAGACAAACAAAATATGTCATGAATGAAAGTTTGCTTTATTTTTAATCTTAGCTGGTTTGGGCGTTTACTTTTCCCATTCTCAAGCAGCCAACAGGATTTGTTTTAGATAACAGATTTGCTTAAATTGTGGCAGTTTGGGAAGAGCCAAAAACATTTAAAAATAAATTGTGGCTATACAAAAGGAAGCATAAAGATGACACTAATAAGATGCATACTATCTATTATACAAGAAACTTTTCATCTGAAACATAATAGCTGCTTCTGTGTACTTCTAAAAAAATGTGGCAATTAAATTAATAATCACTGAGTTTTGACTTGGCAGTTTTCAGGTAAAGCTATTTATCTTTAACTTTCTTCCCAGGAAGAGGAGCCCAAATTTAGAAATAATGAACAGATAAATGCGCTTCCAAAACTTTAACGAATACAATGTGATTTTTGACACAACATTAATTAGGGTATGATATAAAGTCTGGAGAATTGATAGAATCACAGAATGTTTGAGATTGGAAGGAACTTCTTGAGATCATCTAATCTAACCCCTCTGCTCAAGCAACCTGCTAGAGCAGGTTGCCCAGAACTGTGCCCAGTCAGGTTTTAAATATCTTCACAGATGGAGACTCTACAGCCCCTTTGGGCCATCTGTTCCAGAGTTTGACCACTATGACAGTAAAAAGTGTCTTCTTATCTTCAGACTGAATTTCCTGTTTTCCAGTTTGGGCCTACTGCCCCTTGTCCTGTCAGAGGGCATTACTAAGAAAGTCTGTCTCCTTCTTCATTTCCTCCCATCAGGTTTCTATACACATTGATAACATCTCGCTGAGAGCCTTCTCTTCTCCAGGTTGAACAGTCCCAGCTCTCTCAGCCTTTCCTCACAGGAGAGATGCTCCAGTCCCTTAATTATCTTTGTTGCCCTTTGCTGGACTCGCTCAAGTAAGTGCATTTTTCCTGTACTTGGGGACCCAGAACTGGACACAATATTCCAGTTCATTTTTTAGTATTGCATTTACTCTGCAGAATATTATCATAACTTTGAAATTAAATTTGTAACGGCTATTTACAGGGCAAATAAGGTTTCATGGGTAGCAAAATTTATGCCAGGCAAATGAATGTAATGAAGCAAAAAGATATAATGACGGTGTTCTGTTTGGATAGAAAATGACAAAGATAAAGGTAGACAGGGAAGCCAGAGGAAGGGCAGGATCTAAGACAACATAACTTCAGAAAGAGAACAAGAGAGCGGCTATGATCATCAGACTCTGAGATCTGGCTATTACTTCATATTGGGAAATGTTATTTTATTCCTCTTGTTCTCCTTAGAGGAAGTAATTTGTAACAGAACAACTGTATTTTAATAGTGGCTAACAGAGACTAGAGTTTTCACTCAATTAACAAAGCTGATTAGAAACAAGGATTAAAGAAATCGGATAGTATATGAGTTTTTCTTACAGATTATTAAGAAATATTTAAAAAAAATAATTTACCTTGGTTTGACTCAGTAAGAATGAAAGAGTAAAAGTAGGTCTCAGAGTCTTTCTGTGAGGAGATGATGTCAGAATAAATGGGATTGGGTTATTTGTTTCAAGAAGTACTAGTAAACTGTTTAGGTTAGGTGGAAAAAAAAACAAAAACCCAAAGACTACTAGAGTATAAATCTTCTTCATGCATGATTAATAAATTTCAGTATGCTTGCCTTATGAGTTAAAAGAAGTAAAATAATTTTTAACATTGAATTTTTAACTTTTCAATAAAGAGTGAAAAAGAGAAGAAAAGTGTTTTCTGCTATTGAAATGATAACACTGAAAGGCAAAACACTAAGATTAGTAACCAGGCATAAAAGTAACAAAGGAGATAACAAGGTACATACTGGTGAAAAGCAATGCCTGCTTTACTTAGCAGTAAATAGCAACAACATTGAATATTTTAATATAGTAAGTAAGCCAAAATACAATACCTGCTCCGAAGTTCAATAATATTCACTGTCAGAGAAATTTTATTTAACAGCACACTGTGCTTCAGCTTGCTTTTTTCCTATTCATCACCAGTTTGAAGGATACTCAGCAGAAGAATAATATGTGATTCTGCAACAAACTGAGCCTGACTGCTTCCATGTATGTAACTCTGTAAAATAAAAATGAAAAACAATTCTCTTTAAAACAAAGAAATCCATTGAAAATAGCATAATTGGATATATGAAAATCAAAATAAAACCTGTTTTGCAGAAAAATATATAGCGACAGCTACAAGTTAACAGCACAGTTTATGTATGCATGTTTAGTAAAAAGGAGCACCAAAAATAGAATATTTAGGCAAAGTGCAAATATATAGTGAATGTAATGTTTCATACACAAGTGCATTATGCTGGAATCTTTTTCACAGTACTGCTAGTGTGGAATAAAGAATATGTATTTATTTGCTCGGGAGATACAATTTTTGAGAAAGGAGGTGGTGAAATCAAGGACATGCCTCAGCATGGTTTTTACAAAAGTTAAAACTGAACCCTGCCTTTAAAAAAATCATACTACCTTAGTCTTACTCAGATTGAGTGAAGTTTTATCATACACAGTTTATTCCATCTTTCTCCAAGAAGCTACAACTATGTGTCCATAAAAAATCCTAATTCATAAAACGCTTTATTTATAAGAAATTGTAGTAAAAGCAGCCACAGATGTTAATACTAAATGCAAATGAACATAGTCTACATTTTTTCCCCCAAATAATTATTGTTAATGAGCTTATTTTGTATATTGATTTTTAAGAACATATAGCATATAATTCAGAAGTGATTAGTGTTTACTCTTAACTAGCTATGATAGCAAAAAAAGAAGCATAAAACAAGGAACATTCTATTTGTCTACTATATTAATTACAAACATCGAGTATAGCTTTTTATAATATTCTATGTGAAATTAAATATCCATGTTCTCAAAATATTATTAATATGTATTCTCCTTAGGTATAGATTCAATTGTCACCCCAATCAAATAGAAAGAAAAATGCTCACTCCCATTAAGGTAAAGAAAAAGGAAGCTTTTTACCCTTTTTATAGATTCAAGGTTTTCTTGTTTATTTTTTAACTCGCACACTTTGCTTTAATTCATTTTACTCAGACTAATTCTGCCTGAATACCATCTTTGCCAATACTCAAAACAATTAAGATTTTAAATACTCTGATGCTTCAGCATACAAAAGAATGCCTTCATCCACTCTGGTTAATTTCTGATTGTTTCACTGTCAAAACACACAGTTCATAAGATATGATAAAAGTTGTTACTCAGTATATGGTTATCTATTATTTTCAAAATTCATTTATATTATGCTCATTTAAATAACTAATTCAAAGCTAAATCAGGCAAGAACTTCATGTATCTAAAGATTCCATCTCTCAAAGTAGATATCTTTTTTCTTTAACAAGATAAAAATCACTGATCTCATAAGAATATGTCATTACTGTATGGTAAGATGAGAAGCCAATCTGTATTTCTTGATTTTTTGCAGGGTCCCTTATAAATCTCACTAAGGCTATACACATACACACACACACACACACACATATATATATTTAACACAAAGGAAGGAAATAGGAATATTTCACATTAACAAAAATTAATGATGGAGTTAAAATGCTTAATAGATTGCGTACTCTGACTCAGTTGTGACCACACCTCTACAAACAGTGACCCTCTGTCATTATTTCTCATGCAGCTAAAGCAATACATACACACACACACACACACACATACACGTAAGCATACATATACACTTGCAGGATCTGGATTCAAACGTGCCTAACAAATGGTAAACATCTACTTCTTACAATCATAGCACCAAGTCTAAAGCTTACAGTGATTACAATATATTCTTTATTTGTTAATACAGTGTGAACTAAAACAAAAAAAATGGGCCTTTCATCAGAAAAGTGAAATAGGGTCTAGTAGCACTAATTAGTTATTAAATACCTATATGCATTTATACATAATCTCTACTACTCTTTCTCAACACACATGCTAAATTCTATAAAAATGCAGATTGGCAACCAGAGAAATACATTCTATGTTGAAGAGGTAACATTATTATTGCTGATTAATAAAACTGGTTGTCACATGACTCTTAAGACTATAAATGCCTTCTGCATTTGTAAAACATCTAGAAGAGAGAGGTCGTTTTTGTCGATACGCATTATACTTTAAGCAAATTCTTTTTATCTTTCTCTTTATCATAGAAGTTTAATTCACCATAACACCATTGAAGGAACAGAATCCAAAGTATGTACATAAACACATACACATGCAAAGACTATATAGAGAAATCATTCCTTTCCTTAAAATAGTTAACTAACATTAAACTGCTTAGCTTTCATCCTAATAGAGAGGAAGAGTCTGACTTCCAAAAGAAGTAAACTTTATGCTACTGCTTCTGATGACATAAATCTGTCCCACACTGGGGAGGAATTGCATTTTAGGTGCTAGTCATCATCACCCAGCATAGTAACATTGTTTAAAAATATCACTAATGTTTGTGTGACTTCTGGTTTCACTTGGGAATAAAAAAATATGTATAAAGAATTTTGTTAATAAAACAGGACAATTTCAAAACTATCTAGCTGTCAAACCTGTACATTAATGTTATTTTTTAAAATGCCAGCAAATATATTCTCAATTCCAAGTATGATTTTTCATTAGTTATTCAGACTTGAAAAATTGACTGAAAAATTATCTCTTAATCTAAGGATGATTAGAGTTTGCAACAGGCAAAGTCAGTTTGCAGGGCTGTATATGCTGACTACTTACAATGCAAAGTTGAAACACCACAAAGAAAAGACAAGTTAGATTGTTAATGTTTTTTTTTTAAAATTGTTTTCTGATTAAAATAACTTAAGTCTTGTCTACCTGAGAAGGTGAGTTTTTATATGTTACAGCAGCAGAATGGTGATTTGATCTAATCTACTAGCAGGGTTAGTATCACAATGATATAACAATATGTAACTACTGGAAAGACATTCTCAATCAGAAATCCTTGCCCACCTTTTTGTTAAATTCACAAAGTACTTAGTTTTATTGCACGATGTAAAATATGCATATTTGTCTCAGGGTTTTTTTGCTGCTTTTCCAGGAGCTGTTTGAGAAGCTTTCAAGGTACAAAATGCATCACCAGATCAGTCTCTCAAAAGATTAAGTCCTTAAGAAGACAAAATCATGAAAGTAAAGATATTCTCATTATCACTAATAACTAGGTGGTGAGTCCTGATACTCACTATAAAGAAAAAATAATGGACTAGATAAGAGATTATTTGCAAAAGTTGGAACTTGAACCAACCAAAAATGAACAAACTGAAACCTGAAAAAAACAAAACCTGCCTAGAAGACTTGAATCAGAGACTCTAATTTGAAAACTAGCTGAAGAATATGAATTGCTGGCTAAATGTCTCATAGGGATTAATGTTGTAACTATATTGTTTTAAATATGAATTGCAAAAGGCATAGCCTTGCTTGCAAGGAAGCAGAAGTTTTTTTGTTTTAGTTCTGGAATCATTATGTGTATATTAAAAAGCCAGTAAGAAATGATCGTTAACTTCTGCCCCAGCAAGAGGACAGAAATGGATAAAAGCAAAATGAGTAGCCATCTTAAAAGAAAAAAAATGAGATTCATCTTTATATGAGAGGGCAAGAGATTTCAGGTTAACTTACAGAAAGTGTGTGCTAGTTGAAAGCCAGTTATTTAAAATGTTAAATAAGGCAGACGTTTACTGTCCAGTATTGTCTTTTAAAAAAATAAAAATAATTTTAACTGTTAATGTCTTTGTTTTATTACTAATGTCCTTAGGTAGATCACTATTTAAGTTATCTAGTAATAAATATAACTGTATGTGATCAATAGGCTCCTCAAATTGCTCCCCAAGACACTGTTCTCCAAACACTCAAAATGGCAGCATAGTGTATCTCCTCCATAGCTGTGGGCCAGTCAGAGCAATGGTAGTGAAGAAGTGAAGAAAGTGAGAGAATGTTCTAGTGATGAAGGACAACTGAAATAATTTGCATTTGACAATACAATGTGAATCACCTGAGTTTACCGCAGTTCTCACCCCATTTGAGGAATGGATCACAACCACTTCACAATGGAATCAGAAGGTGTGTATTTGCTGCAATGAACTTTCAGATCTACCTTTTAAACAACAGCCAACAATCAGAGTAGAAGTTTTCAGAAGACAGAAGACCAGTAATTAATGCAAAAATGATAGAATCATAGAATGGCAAACAGCTTTTCTTGAAAAGAGAATAGTGAGAACTGTGTGGCATTTGTCCTTGTTTCTTTCCTTATAGGCATATGACGACACTATGAGGCCACTCGAACAAAGATTATATTTGTATGTATCCATACAGATGCACCCACACACACCAGTTTTGTACACTGCAATGGCCATTGAGTCATCTAATTTTGAAATTCATGGCCATCTGTGGTTCACACTTTCCTAAAATAGAATACACGTAAAGAGAATTTTTTTTAAGGAATTTTGACAAATTAGGTTTTCAGCAGCTCACAAACAGTTTTCTCCATACTTTGTTGTGGTTCCACAGCAGTTTTAAATTGGGTAAAGGTTCTTGAAATTATCCATATAATCAAAATGAAGAATCTGGTCACATGTGAGGTTTATTTATTTTCATATTTCTTCTTTCCCTCTGTAGGAGGATTGCTGAATGATCTACATGCAAGGTGCAGAACCTCATGAAATTTTATTTGAGGCTATAAACTATTAAGGGACTGAGAAGTAAGATTTCTGGTTTTGCTATCTTTTCTACTTTTTGACACTGAATCCATTTAATAAGCTCTGTGAAGTCTCTCTGGCTGCAAATGCTCCAGGCATATGCTCAAATGCTTTAAATAAATTCATTAATAAACTCAGTATTTCCCTTTCATTTTAGAGGCATCAAGAGGGAATATGATGTAAGAAGCAAAGCTGAAGTCTTTCAGAAGAGATGCAACCATGGTTTGAGCAGAAGAGAAGAGCTGTACAGCCACACAATTACTGCTGCCACACAATGGACACAACAGCAAATGCTGTGCTGGTAGGACTAATAAGGGAACCAAAGCGTGAGTGACTGATGCTTTGAACAACGGGTCCTTTTCCAACTCTAACATACTCCTATCTCAGATCTGATTCCATGGAAGCAATTTGAATTACTAACTGAAATAATCATGTCCCCAAATCAGGCCATTTTCTTTGGCGGTGACAAACAATTGTTCAATGCATGCAGATTTCTACAAAGCTGTGTTAAATATTTATCAGCTATTCGTAAACTCATTAAATATTTAGTGCTACTGAACTGCAGATGGCACATATATATAATCACAGAATCACACACAGAATCACAGAATGTTAAGGGTTGGAAGGGACCTCGAAAGATCATCTAGTCCAACCCCCCTGCCAGAGCAGGATCACCTACAGTAGGTCACACAGGAAAATGTCCAGGTGGGTTTTGAATGTCTCCAGAGAAGGAGACTCCACAACCTCCCTGGGCAGCCTGTTCCAGTGTCCTGTCACTCTCACAATGAAAAAGTTTTTCCTTATGTTTACACGGAACCTTCTATGCTTCAGCTTGCACCCGTTGCCCCCTTGTCTGACTGTGGTGGGTTGACCCTGACTGGATGCCAGATGCCCACCAAAGCCCACTCTATCACTCCCCCTCCTCTGGGAGGACTGGACAGGGGGAGAAAAATATAACAAAAGGCTTGGGGGTCGAGATAAGGACAGAGAGAGATCACCCACCAATTACTGGCACAGGCAAAGCAGACTCGACTTGGGGGAAAAAACCCCAAATTTTAATTTATTACCTATCAGACAAGAGGATAATGAGAAGTAAAACCAAATCTTAAAACACCTCCTCTACCCCTCCCTTCTTCCCAGGCTTAATTTCTCTTCCAATTTTCCACCTCCTCCCTCTACAGCAGCACAGGGGGACAGGGAACTGGGGTTGGGGTCAGTTCATCACACGTTATTTCTGTAGCTTTCAACGAGACCCTCCTTGTTAGTGAGGATGAGATCCAGCAGCGCTCCTCTCCTAGTTGGCTCATCCACCATTTGTCTCAGGAAGTTATCATTGATGCACTGGAGGAACCTCCTGGATTGCGGGTGGCTGGCTGAGTAGTCCCTCCAGCAAACATCAGGGTAGTTAAAATCCCCCATGACAACCAGGACCTGTAATTGTGAGGCTGCTCTCAGCTGCCTGTAGAAGGTCTCAGTATCACCCATGCTAGCCTGCCCCTTGATTCACACCCACAAACAATCCCTCACTAGGGCAGTTAAGGAAAACAACAATATAATATATTTTAAAATTTCCCTAAATATAATATATGCTTGTGATTTCCCTTCAAGAGTGATAGATGTTATGGTTCAGTAAAATACTTGAGTTAAGTGTAATCTGTGCTCTTTCATTCCTATCTGTTAATGCAATAAAAAAAAACAGAAACAAAGTAATTGGAAATAAGGCCTCTGTGAGTTATATGTTAATTCTTAAGGCAATACAATTTACATGTGGAATACCCAAGATCAAAACCGAAACATGATTTCAGGTTCTCCAGTATTCTTTCCCAAAATAAACATAATGATGTATATTTTTTATGAGTTTGTGAATGATGGATGCTGGGGTGGAGGGATAAGATTAAACTGAGTTTGGTTTGGTAATGGCATACCATACAAAGCTACTTCAAGAGGTATTATCAATTTGGGTAACTAGGAAATACCTTGTCCTAACTTTACAAGACATGACACATATCTAATAAAGTGCATTGGAAACCAATCAAAAGGAGACAATTTTGATAATAATTATCCTTCTTAATGAGGATAAACTGAATTTGGATTGCATATT
>NW_010290513.1:0-19855 GCF_000700745.2 Antrostomus carolinensis | reverse complement strand
CCCAGGTGAATGACTCTGCACTTGCTCTTGTCTCAGCAAAGGAGACCAGGCATTCAAACTACTATTTCTGATGTCATTCTTCTTAAAAACAGGGACACTCTGTGCCATACAGACACAATTCCAGTCCAGCCCATGCCACAGGAAAGACAAGACATCTTTCTCACTGCAAAAAAAAAATTCAGTTTTTTGTATCTGAAAGGAACAGATTCTCTACCTTCTTCCTTCAAAGCAGGCAAAATTTTTTTTCCTGCTGCTAGAAGGTCTCGGAACAGGGCAGTGGAGATGCCAAGTTCACCAAACAGGATAAACTATATTCCATGCCTGCAGACAAACAAAAAAACCCCACCCCAACAAAAAGCCCCACAATCCCAAAAGCACACCCGACCCTGCACAAGACACACGACATCCTGCAGAAAGAAGCAGAGTATTAACTAACAGCCTTCTTGTGAGATGGGGATAAGCAGACATGAAAATCACTCACAAGTTTGTCGTTCATTGGGAATCAGAAGTATTTGTATAGTGTTAAACCATTACCACTTATTTTCTCTTCAAAGCCACTTTCAGGCATAAATGTTTCTTTTTCTGGTCCAGTTTTACAAAGTGGAGGGTGAAGAGGAAGGCAGCAATGTGAAGAGAAAGTAATCTCTCCGTACAGGTTACGGATTTGCTATTTGTACAATTTTCAGCAACATGTTTTCTTTCCTTTTGCAAATATATGGGTAAATACTGTACCAATTATTGCGGGAATTTTCTACAGCAATGAGCAAAAAACACAATAATAAAAAAATAATCAGCTACCATAGCTACTGTACAGCTATGTCCATGAGAACATGCTGAATGAATGACCAAAGGACAGTAAATTCTCCCAATTCCATGCAAATTCCAATAAAAACCCACTAAAAGTTCAGTTTTCTTGAGTTTAATTGGAGCTTTATTACTTAAGCTGTGACTTCAGTCTTGACTTTCAGCAATTTGCAAAGAGGAGGCGTACAAGAGAGATTACAACACTTAACGGGAGGGACTCGGAACCGGGGGAAAGGGGGCAATGCCGAGGCAGAGGAACAGGGAGCGCCAATCTGTTCTCAAGACTCACGTGAGGACTCCTGGAAAAGGCTGATTACTTGAAAGCAATCAAGGAAATAAATTTAGGAAGCAGAACCTGGGATTAAAGTGAGCTGGAACCAGAAAGAGACAAAACACCAATGGCAAAATGCAAATAAACCAAGCAGAGTTAAATCCAGACAGAACCCAAACAGTAACAGAGGCTGAATGAATAAATAAAGTCCCTAGGATTAAATCAGATTTATGCTGCCACTCAGCTTCTTCACCAGACAGAGAAAGCTGTAACTGACTGTGGCATGGTGGCTTCAGCCTCTGCTCCCCTGAAGCCACTGTCCAACCAGGTACAAAAATAAAGGTCTAATTCACTGGAAATTCGTTCATTTACAAAACTAATGGAATAGGGTTTGGTTTTTTATGCTTCTGTGTCAACTTCCAATTTATCTTCAACGCCGTTCTGCTCGTCTTTCATTTCTGCATCTTCAGTGTGGCTGGTTTGATGAGCAGCAGCTGACTAAACAGAGAGACAAAGAAAATATTGTTATACAAAATCACTAACATTTACAAATAATACCACAAACATTATTTGATTGTTATCCCTAGGATAAGACTATCACTGGTCTCCCTGCAAAACTGAATTAAGATTTAGACCTTCAGCCAAGAGAAACCAAAAATTTCTTTGCCTTTTTTCTACATCTAAGAAACCAGAAGCAGTTTAGAGGAGACTGAGAAATAACACTGATGATAGATGGTTATGATTCATAGCACGGTGTGCGCACCCTGGCCACGTAACACTAAAGCTTTTTTAGAACAAAAGCTTTTTTAGGAAGCTTCTGCATCCAACTGATTCCATCCTGCTTCAATTTCAATGTCATTTAATGCCAGCAATTCCCATGCCCTGCCCCTACCTGCAACTTGTATGAAGCACACCTGGACTCAAGGTAGAAAGAAATCTCTTTGTTGGCCAGCTAGTTTCACAAAGAGTGACTTCAACTCAACAACAGTCACTTGGATGTCCTCTGTGAGAGCTTAGCTGGAAGGAAATCTCATCTGAAAGGGTGGCTGCTCTAAAAGCCCTCTCCTTGCTCCATCTTCCAGCCACATAAAAGGTGTGGAAGGCAGAGGGGTCCAAGGTCAGTTTTTACAACAGGACATAAGTACCACATCCTGACCTGGCAATGATTTTCAAACACAGTCAAGTGAGGTACAAATGTCTTGTCCTGCTCATCTCAAAAGGACGTGCAATGAAGTTGCTATTCCACCTGTCAGCCCAGCACCCTGAACCATTTGTTTTATTATGAGGTTAGAGGAGAACCAGACAAGAACAGACACAAGCATGTGCTGCTGGGGGAGAGGAGCAGGAGCAAGGGCAAGAATCATGGAATCACAGAAGGGTTTGGGTTGGAAGGGACCTTAAAGCTCACCCAGTTCCAACCCCGCTGCCGTCAGCAGGGACCCCTTCCACTAGACCAGGTTGCTCAAAACCTCATCCAACCTGGCCTTAAACACTTCCAGGGAGGAGCAGCCACAGCTTCTTTGGGCAACCTGGGCCAGTGTCTGACCACCCTCACACCAAAGAATTTCTTCCTCACATCTCATCTAAAGCTCTCTCTCCAGTTTCAAGCCATCACCCCTTGTTCTGTCACTACCTGCCCATGGAAAAAGTCACTCTCCCTCCTGTTTAGAAGCTCCCTTCAAGTGCTGGAAGGGTCTCTCTGGCACCTTCTCTTCTCCAAGCTGAACAAGTCCAGCTCCCTCAGCCTTTCTTCAGCAGAGAGGTGCTCCAGCCCTCTTGATCATCTTCCTGGCCTCCTCTGGACCCGCTCCAACAGCTCCACATCTTTCTTGTGCTGAGGGCTCCAGGCCTGGACGCAAAACTCCAGATGGGGCCTCACAAGGGCAGAGTAGAGGGGGACAGTCCCCTCTCTCACCCTGCTGCCCACCCCTCTCTTGACAGAGCCCAGGACACAGTTGGTCTCCCAGGCTGCAATCTCACACTGCTGGCTCATGTCAAATTTCTCGTCCACCTGCACCCCAAGCCCTTCTCAGCAGGGCTGCTCTCCATGAGTTCTTCTCCCAGTCTGTGCACGTCCCTGGGATTGCCCTGACCCAAGTGCACAATCTTGCACTCGGCCTTGTTGAACCTCATGAGGTTCTCGTGGGCTCACTTTTCAAGCCTGTTCAGGTCCTTCTAGATCACATTCCTTCCGTCCTTAAACTAAACTGTTACACCCACTTAGCTGCAGCAACAGGACACCACAGCCAAAGAACATTCAGGCACCAGAGGTCAACCTTTCAGCCTTAGAAGGTTCTGTGAAGCACCCGAGTGCAAAGTCTCCTCTCCACAGAAAATCTGTTAGTGAGCAATGCTGGATTAAGAGGTGATTAACATCCTGACCTTTAAAAATTCATACATATGTGAACTATTTGAATTGGTGAAAAGAACTACTGATGCAAGAGTGGCCGTCAAACTTCAACAGACCGTAAGATACGCAGATATCAGGAATTTCAGAACTATAGTCCAAGTTCCTTTCTTAGCCATTGGAAGATATCTGGTAAACAAACCCTCTCCTCCAGAACTCTTGAACTTGTGTCCCAAAACCACTAATGTAGAAACTGTTAGATTTAGAGTAAAGCAACATGTTAAATGAATTAACAGGAAAACCTGTTTTCTTGCATGAAAACTCCCCAAGACTCACCTGGGGAGTAACTGTCCTCTATTCCATGGGACAGTTCCATGTTCCATTGATCCCTTTTCATCTAAAACCACAAAAATTTGAAGTAGGCCAGATGGCTTTGATAAAAACAAAGTAAACACATGCACTTTCCCAAGATCATCCAAGATCATCTAACTATTGAGAACAGAGCAGGGCAGTGATCGCCCCCCTGTCCTGGGCACTGATGAGGCTGCACCTCAAGTGCTGGGTTCAGTTCTGGGCCACTCACTCCAAGAAGGACATGGAGGTGCTGGAGCGTGTCCAGAGAAGGGCAGCGGAGCTGGGGAAGGGTCTGGAGCACGAGTGTGCTGAGTTCCCGGCTGAGGGAACTGGGGTTGTTGAGCCTGGAGAAAAGGAGGCTGAGGGGAGACCTTGTAGCTCTGTCCAAGTCCCTGAAAGGAGGGTGTAGAGAGGTGGGGGTGGGTCTGTTCAACCAAGGACCAAGTGACAGGACAAGAGGAAATGGCCTAAGGTTGCACCAGGGGAGGTTTAGATTGGATCTGAGGAAAAACCTCTTCACCAAAAGAGTAGTCAAGCATTGGAAGGGGCTGCCCAGGGAGGTGTTGGAGTCACCTTCCCCGGTGGGATTTAAAAGATGTGTAGATGTGGCATTTAGGGACATGGTTTAGTGGTGAACTTGGCAGTTTTGTGTTAATGGTTGGACCAGATGATCTTATGGGTCTTTTCCAACCCAAATGATTCTATGACTCTAGAAAGTGATTCTGTCTGAAGTAGGTGGGAAAACTGGAACTAAGTGCCACGTCTTTGCGATATCCCAAACAGTCTGCAACACAAAAACCATGAGCCTGCCTGTTGCCAAGAACAGGACGCTACCAACTCTCAGTCTTAGGGGCTGGAGTGTGCGTTTTGGAAAGCAGGAAGGCAGCCCTTTCGTACTTCTAGATGAAACAGCTTGTTCCAGTAATCCACTCTTCCTCTCTGAAGAGCAGGTCTTGCTGTGTCCCACACCAAGTGGAGGAAGCCAGGTTCCCAGCAGCTGTGCTCACTGAGAGGAACCTGCCCAGCACAGCCTGACAGCTGGCAATTAAACCCTGCGATTTCAGAAGTGAAGATGCTCAACAGTGAAACAATTATAGTTTAGTTGCTGTATCTTTATCTTCCCATGATTTTTCATTACAGACTACTAAAAACTAAGGCACTGCATGGCTACACATCTAAAAGGACCAAACACTTTCTTCCAGGCTCCAATAAGCAAGGACTGTTGACATCAGGCTGCTTTAACCAGATATATAACTACGTGGACAATTAAATTCCTTGCAGAATCAGTGGGGAATGTCTGCATTGATGTGTTTGTTTACACGCCATGAGAAGCAAAATCGAATCCACAGAACGACTGCTACTCTTTGAAAAGAAAAAGCACAACCAAAAAGCCACAAACAGAACACAGCCCAACCATCCAGTTAGGATGATTCCCCTATACTAACTACATACTAACTATGTTCTAACTATATATATACTAACTATTACCCTATACTAACTACTATACTAACTACTTCATCGGTGTAAGAGATGAAGAATGGAACGCATCTCCCTTCGTCTCTGGGAAGTAAGACTGTTTTCAGATCTATCCGATTTTAAAAGATCTGGGGAGAAAAAGAGGTTTGTGAAGTGTTTCATGTAGGAAACTGGCAGCTGACAGTCTGAGATGGCTGAAATGTCAGGATACACTCATCTGAGGGCCCCTGGACAGACTCACTGACACAGTTAACCACAGGAAATTTGACATACTAATATCGGACCATTTTTTAGACTCTACATGCATATTCTGGAAAGGTGGACACAAAGATCTGTGAAATTAACCTCACAAGATGCAAGCTTCTGTACTCCCCCATGTTACTGAGAAAATTTGAATTGGATATAAATCCCAGATTTGTCTTGGAAGTTACAAGAAGGGAAGGTTTGTCTGGGAAGGTTTCCCCAGTCCTTCCGGACCACCAGCTTTAAGGAAAACAAACAGAATGTTTTCTTAGGATATGTGATTCTCACCACTAACCCTGAATGTTTCTTGCTCAGCTGACACAACCTTGTTATAACCCGTATTCAAACACTGCTGCTGTTAATTGAACTGGTAATTAGTAAAATTCTAGTGAAAGCTCAGTAGGAAAACCATCCATACATTAGAATAAAGCATCTTCTGACAGTCTGAATTCTGACACTTCATAATCAATCTGTGACATCTGAGATGGAGAGCATCAACCACATCTTCATGTCTCCATGAGAAGCAAGATGGTACTCAGCAGCATCTGCATGACAGACATAAGGTCTCAGTACATGGGCCACTCAGGCACCAGAACAGACTGATCTTTAGAAGAACAGTTCAAGGAGAACAGGTGCTTTTTTTTTCCATTTCTTGAATGTCACCATGTTTGCATCTCATCACTTCAATTGCTTTCTGATTAACACTGGTCTGTTCCAAAATCTGTTGAACTAAAAGCATTCTGTGCAATGCCTGGTACTGCTAGTTGTCTTGTTCAAACAAGATGGCCTAATCGTTTTGACTACTGGCTATTTCCACTTCTTTCCCCTCAGAAGAAGCTACTTGAGTGTCCTCCCACTGTATTTATCTATAATAAGTGAGCTGAATACTTAAAACACTATTCCTTGTCTTAACACATGACACCACCTCTTGTAGTCTTCTGCAGTAGTGTTACTGACCTTTACGTCTTTGTCTGCAAGCCTTTGGAACATGTTGGCGTACATCTTTTTCTCTTTCTCATGCTGCTCCCGTATTTTTTGCTGACAAGTTACCAGTTGCACTTTGGCAGCTTTGTTACTTGGATAAAGCTGTATCACTTTCTGGAAATCTCCTCGGGCCAATTCAAAGTCATTGACAGCCAAGTGCGCTTCTCCACGCCGGAAGAGGCCTTTTTCATTGTTGCTATCCAATTCGAGTGCCTGCATTAAAAAAAAAAAAACCAACCACATTCAAGAATAATATGGAGTCTATTCTAATTTTAGAATAATATGGAGTCAGAACACCAGAGACTGCCAGAAACTTTACCTTCTGACACAGATTTATGAGTCTTGTCAGGGCTTACTATTAAGGTGAGTTGAATACAGCAGATGTACAAAGAGGACTGAATACAGTGGGCTATCTGACAGAGAACCAGCAAGTCTAAGATTCAGTCCTGGCTCTACTGCAGCTCTTTGAAATAACTTTGCCAACATGACAACCTTTGCCACGTCTCAGTGTTGTTCTAATTTCTAAATATTCTCAACATAGCAAGTTAGTAAAAGATACTCAAAGGACAATAATTATGAAAAAACCCCACTGGATATTTTTACAGTGTGTATTCAGTTCTACCCAACTGTCAGCTGATAAGAACAAACACCACGTGCCCTGGTATCCCTCAAATTCTAAAAGCAAAAGATAAACTGTCAGTTTGCTTGTGCAACTTCAGAATAAACAAACCCTTACTACCTTGTTGCAGTTCTCCAGAGCCTGGGAGTATTCCTTCAGCTTGAGATGGCACATAGCTAAATTAAGGTGGGCAGCAAGCCTCAAGCTTTTGGCTTTCGTATCCTCCTCATCGGAGAGTCCTGATTCATGCTCCAGCCACGAAACAATCTTCTTATACTGTAATGCTGCCCGTTTGTATTTCCCCTCCTGTAAACAAAGCAGTTCAATTATCAAACAGCTTATCACAGTAACTTTTATCTCCCTCTTGCCCCTTCTGCTTACCTTATGCAATAGATGTGAAATAAATAATTCAGAGTAATCAGAAAATAACTTCTATCAGCAAAAATATACTACTTCTGAAAGCCATTCCTGCACAGGAACAGAAAATCTTTAGGAATACCTACTGGTTCCCCCACTAAAGCTTGGGATAGAGGCCAACACTCTCCACTCTCAACCCCCACCTTATATTCAGCTTCTGATACAAAACGAGGAAGATGGGGAATTTTCAAAACAGCCCAACTACTGCTGTGAGAAAGTCTGTCTTTAGCAGGTCAAATGGTTTGAAACAGCTTCTCCACACGTTTCTACCCAAATGAATGCTGTTCACTCACAGCACTGCCCCACAGTACAAATTTAAATACTGCAACCTTGCTACGATTCCATGTACATCCCAAAGTTATCTGTAGATACAGCCAACAACTGGCAGAGAGAACTAACTCCCTGCAGAGTTAGTTCTCGTGATATTCCAACTCTGAGGCTTTATTATTTTTTTTTAAGACATCTTACCCTCCAGTCCTCCCTGTAAAACATCACAGAGAAGACCACAAACACCACTCTGAAATTATAGAAGCTGTAATCATCATTATCAGCTCATGCCATGGACTAAGAAATGCTATCATTACTTGGGGACTGTGATTTACCTTGAAGTATTGAGTGCCTCTCTCCTTCACAATGCAGCTTTGCTCCAGCTTCTCATCTGTGTTCATTTCCCAAGACTCCTTAGCCTACCCAAAGAGGAACAGAGTTCAAGTCAATTCTAGGGACACCAGTGGCTATGCTGCTTCCCACTAGCAGCATCGTACAGACAGGTTTGGCAGCTTTCTGCACCGATACTGACAACTGGGCTACAGCAGAGAGACACTGATGGCAACAAACAAGGGTACAGTAAGAAAAAGGACAATTTCAAGAGCTCCCAGTGTGTCATCACGTCTGACAACAGGGGCTTCCCTATTCAGACCAACATTCAAAGATTCCACTGTCCTGGTTGAAGCCGCATTCACACTTCCCCCCCCACCTCCCAATCTCTTTGGGATTTCATCTCGTTTTCACCTTTTCAAAGCTTTTGAGTTTCACTTCATACTGTAGCTCTGCATCTGGAGGGATCTGAAATTTCTCCTTCCCAGCACTTCCAAAACCATAGCTGTAAGGGAGAAGGAAAAGAAAAAAAATAAACAAACAACCCCCAAACTATCCAGCCAGCAATATTTGCTACTTGGGAAGCTAGAGGCAAGAACCCCATGCAAATCTGGGATGCTTATACAGTGTTATTACAAGACATAAAGGCTTGAAGAATTCTGGGTACTATTCTAAAATTAGCAAGCACAGGGTAGAAGAAAGCTGGAGAAACCTGGGGATAATTTTGTTAATCTCTAGGTATACAGTTCCTATCCTTTTTTGTTTTTAGCTTATGTGAAGAAAAAGCAAGTTCTCTCTCCATCAAGGGGAAAAAAACCCCATACTTTCAAGTTATATACATCTTGCTTTATATTCATGGTCTGAGACTGGATGTATCCTTCACAGCATCTGCATTTCAGTACTATTCCCAGAAAAGCAAAGACAATGATAAATACAGAGATTAAGTGAACAGCTCTATATATTTAACATACTGACAGGTATTTAACACGCAGGCAGGTGATTAACGGTAAATGCCTATAGAAAGGTCCTGCACTGCAACTCCAGTAAGAAGCTGTGTATTAGCAGGAAAAGCCTCAAGATCAGACTACTTTGCTCTTCTTCTCCTATCAAGTTCAGTCCCACTTTAAAAAACTTAAAATAAAAACTGAAATGAATTCAAGTTTGATGGAAATGATCAGCACAAACTCAACTTGTTTCAGGCGTGTTCTCACTGGAAAAAGAAAATGTAAATCCAAGGCTGTTTAAGGTGACAATACTGGTCAGTCATACGACTCAGTTGGATGTTCTTAGGCTCAGAAAGTTCTCATAATGGTCCAAGGTTTGGATAGAATTCTGCCTTGTATCTCATAGGAATCTTGAAGGTCTTTTTCCAAAAGG
Source organism: Antrostomus carolinensis (assembly GCF_000700745.2). Lineage (NCBI taxonomy): Eukaryota > Metazoa > Chordata > Aves > Caprimulgiformes > Caprimulgidae > Antrostomus > Antrostomus carolinensis. The sequence goes on along the minus strand of NW_010290513.1, from coordinate 10,366 downwards.
CTTTCAGAAGTGAACGTTTTCTACCAAGAAAGGATGTTTTCATACTCTTTACTAACCACATCACCTAAGGACTAACTATCTGGTCACACTAGGCTGCTCAGAAGATTCATCAGCTCTTTTCCAACTCTGAGGCTGTTCTTTAGGTATCTATATGCATGGCTGTACAGTAAGATCTATTTCATTAAAAGGAACCACAAAAATGTTATATTAGAGAGCGATGATATTTTGGAATATTCACCACGACCAATACTTAAGTAAATTCCTTCTGGAGTGCTACTACTTCACAACCTAGTGGCAAAGTGATCCTGGCTTCATACTTCTCAGATTTTAGGTGCTGATCAAGTTTTTATTACAACACCAAGAAAAGCTGAAAGGTACTGTAACAAACCACTTAATTCTTGCCAGATACTTAGTGTAAGCCCTTCAACTATCCAAAGATCAGAAACAGCATACTTGGGTTTGAGATAGAACACGGATTCCTCCGATTTCTCCATTTTTTGAATTGCTTTCTCCAGACCATGAGGAAGATCGTAGTTGTCACCTTCTCCAATCTCAAAGCGCAATTCCCGTCTGTCAAAAACACGATCTCCATATCGGCCTTCAAACTGGACTGGTAACAAAAAAAGAGAATAACCCAGAGAAAAATCAGAAGGTATCTATGTATGGAAAGGGGCAGGTAACACAGGTACTACAGGGAGTGCCAAAGCCTACTCCTAAACAGTCTTTTAACAGCTCCCTATGCATGGTCGCTACTGGCAGCAAATAGAAGTTCTGCTGCTAAACTCAGTAAATCCTTTTTTTTTTTGTTCATCTAGATATTACTTTTTTTTTCACTTCAACAACAGGCACCAGAACTACTCCGGTCTCTTGTTCCTCAGCAAATGGAAATACTTTATTAGACTCGTCTACCTTCTGTGATCAGATAAGCACTTTGTCAGATTAAGTATCTCTGGAGAACACAGGTGCTGTTGGAAAATCTAAACCTTGTTAGAAATAAGAGAATGAAAGCTTACTCCAGGTTGTTAAGTTACATGGTAAAGGAAAGAAAAGCCACATATTCTTCTCTCTCAGGGCAAGGAGTTGAAGATTGGGAAAAAGGTTCTGCCCTCACACCCGCTTACTCTTTGTTTAACATACTTACTCTCAACAAGAGCACCCTCATTGGGCTTGGAGTAGCCTTCCCCTTTTTTACGGATTCTTCGGATGATGCCACCATCTTCATCATCAGTGAGGTCCTCCCCCTTGAACTCAAAAAGTTCTATCTGTGGAGGGAAGAAAAGCCTTGCATTTATTCTCATCACATCAAATCAGTAACTCACAGAAATTTTTCTCCAGAGATCTCTGAAAGGATAGCTGTTCAGGAAGCCACTATCTTTGTTCATGTCCTGTAAAGTTATTAGAGAGCCAAGGCTATGCAGATGCTGTATTCAGCAGATGTTGTGTTCAGTAGATACTGGATGGAAACCTACCGAAGAGTTTCAGATGATATTCAGGCTTTTATGGCTTTTTTCTTCGTCAATCTTGGTCTCCCAATACTACAAACTGGATCCTTTAATTGAAAGGACTGTGAACCTGGCTCCTGAATAAAGCTTACATGAGCCACAGTGTTTAGGGACTACCGCAAAAAAGACTCTACTGGCTTCTTTAACAGTATTTTTGCTAATGTCTGCAGGCAGAAGTACAGATAGTGGTTTAGGGGCTTGAGGTTTTGTTTGGCTTTTTAATAGGACAGAAAATACCTTTTGAACACATTAAGCCAGGAAGCATTTGCTCTGAGCTGCCACTTTGCAGTGCTCCCACACTGATCAGCAGCTGTCACACCCTCTTACTCTATAGTCGAGTAGAATCACCAGTAGCGTCACTGCATCCAAGAGCCAGTTTGTAAGTAATACAAGGAAAAAAGAAGGAGGAAAATTCAATATAAAGATGCAATCCTTATCCTTAAGTCCTGATTATACCCTTAATTCCATCTATGGTCAAATTCAGATCAACTCTAAAGTGCTTTGAAGAAAGCCCAAACTGATTCCAAACGCTTGTCCTGCAATATTAAATTCAAGAATATCTTTTCAGAGTTCAGCTATTCCCCACCCTTCTCTTGCCACAGGACAATAGTTTCAAAACCTGGGTGTCATTCTCCCCTGCATGCCTGAACAGTCGGCGTTCTCAGTTTACTCCTCATTACATAAGCCTTGCCTTATCGTTGTGTATTGTGGGATCATTTCAGAAAAAAAAAAAAAAAAAATCCAGAAGAATGATAAAACAACAAAACCATGATCTGGACCACCTTTCATCTCACTTGGTGCTGCAACAAATTGTTCAGAGTTTTTAAGAGCTGGTGCTAATGTAGGAAATAACTATCCAGCTTGAATCTCCACATGCCTTCCCAAGTTTCTAATGCAAATCATAGTTTGAAGCGGGAGTACTCTGATGAGATGGAAAAATAGTCTGGTCACAAAAGAAATTTGTTGTTGCTGCTGTGAAGTTAAGGAAGAAAAAATAATCTTTTGCTATCCTATGTTTGCGTAAAGCAATAGTAAGAACAGCACAGAAGAGTAAAGCCATTCTAATCAGCATTGTGTAGACTAAGTACCCCATTTAAAAAAAAAAAAAAAAAAAGAGTTCAAGGCTAATGCTGTGGAGGTTTGTAATACTGGACTGCAGATACCCAGAACGCAAAAGGAATTGAATATTCACCAGCATAAACAGTACTTCCATTTTGTATTCTGATGGATACCTAGTAATAAATAATATTGTGCTCTGTCTCAAACAAGCTAAGTCACGCCAGAACATCCCACCCATTACCATACAGATTTCCCTGAGGTTTTTTTGTTTTGTTACGTTTTGTTTTTACCTGAACAGCAGTATTCTGTGGCAGAATCCATCTATTCACATTGCTCAGCAACAGCAATCATGAGGAAGGAAAAAATAAAAACCAGAACAAAACAAAAAAAACCCCAAACAAACCAGAAGACATCCACTATTCCAGGTCATAACCAAACACTGATGTGATGAGATAGCTACCAAATCTTTTAACGTTAAGTTTTAGAGGGTCCTTTTTAAAGCAACTTGTACAAAATTTTGGTATGATGATGGCACTTGCATCATAGGAACCGTGCTGACATTGTTTTAAATAATAAAAAGGAAACATAGGAACAAAACTAAAGAGAGCGGAAACTTCAGAGATTTTAAGTGCCCGAGAATCACACTAGTCAGAAATCACTCCTACCTAATAAAAAAATTAGGAAAACTTTCTGGATCTAAGTCCCATGTCCCCAGTTTGGGACACACCCTGCACTGCGTATTTACTGCAGACAAGGAGGAGGCAGCACTCTGTGTGCCAGCGCTAAGCCCTTTACAGTGCCTTACCATGCTGCCCAGGTTGGTCTGGAGCTTTGAGATACTGCGTGGGGGCAGTAAAACACAGAGAAGCTGAACATCTCCCGTAATTGCTACACTGAAGTTACTGTTTGTTTTTGCTTTACCTCAAACAAAATGAAGTGAGCAGAGAAAGGTGAAGGGGTAGGGGAATAAAAAATTAAATTAGAGTTTGCATTGGAATCATCAGGTCACACCACAGTAAATGTGTGTTAGTGTTTTTATCCCCCCGCTTTGATCCTGCCCTATATTACACTTGGTATCACCTGCATTTCTGCAAAGCAGGCAGCATTCCAGCACGTGTACTTTGATTCAACATAAATAAGCCATGAGCATCTTTGGATTTATATATTAAAAATGACCTGTTTAAGAACAGCTTTACAAGTTACGATTTTTCAACAGTCAATTGCAGAAATAATAGCATTAATTTTGATGTACTTGAAATGAGTAAGTTCTGATCCCTTAGTGGCCTGGGCTACTACCTGCTGGCAGTGTTTTTTTAATCCTTCTGCACAAAACACATCTTTAATACTACGATTCACAAGTTCATGGAAAAAAGAAATGCAAATACACAAGCCAAATGTAACACAAATACAGTATTTAATTATGTTTAATTTCCCCTTCTTAGCAGATGCTCATTGTTTCCATTAAAATCTAAATAGGCTTTCAGTCCCTACTGCATCAGCTTGTTTTACCTTTCTCTGATATCAGATAAAACATTCAATCTTAGAGCAATCAGAGCTAAAACAAACTTTTCTATGCCGCCAATGCAGGAGTCCATTCCATTGATTAAGTATTTTAAAACAAAATAATTTTAAAAATCACACTTAAAAATAATCCATCTGCCTTCTCTCAGGTGCAATTAACTTTAAAGTATTTCTTGTAAAACTGAACTACTTCAACAATAAGAAACATATAACCGGCTAAAACAGTGTTTAGACTGTGAGAGCATGCTCCAGGAACAGCTTTAATATCATCCTTTATGGAAAAACCAAACCCAAGTCTCAGCATTCTGACCAACCACTCTCAATGCTGCCATTTCCACCCCATTTTGGGAAGGGGAGGGGAGGAAAGATGCTTTAAAGATCACTAGGAAACAAATTCTGTCCTCTGATGGTAAGGGTAAGGAATACCCAAGCTAACTGGCTCCATGCTCCCCAAAGCCATGCAGTTCACCTCTGAGAAGACCAACTGTCCATGTAAACTGTAAAACTAGCAGTACCCAGACACCAAACTCCATCTGTCACAGGGACCAAGTGTCTACAAACGACTTTCTATGATGGTAAGATTGACCAAGGTAGCCTGGATCTACAGACAGGCTTTGGTAATTGACGAGCAACCTGAACCCAAACTGTTCTTACGGTGCTTCAAGGCGTATTAAAATGCTCAGCTCTGCAGAAAACAAGAGTTCATCGTTGCAGGGCTGTTCAAATACACTTTATATTCCAGCAGCTTACATGGGGTAATTATATCTTTTCTTCCCCAAATAGTCCACAAAAAAATTGCATTAACATTGCAAAGAAAACAAGGCATGAAAGATGTATTACCGAGGACATGAGTTGTTCCTTCTGTTGTTGAAACTTGATAATGTTTAACGTAAGTATCGTTACTTTGCGTCTTATGAAGTAGAAAGAGGATCAAAGATTTAATTTCTTCAACTACTTCAGAGTCCACCACTGAGACAGCCCTCCCCAACCTGCAGTCTCCTACACTGACTCATTCTATAGCTGTAAAATTAAAACTATGAACACTGGAAAACATTAAAGGATTTTAAAAACTCCAAAATAAGGGAATGTGAGCCACTGCAGATCAGCAGCAGCCAGACCAGAACTCCATGCTTTGCCCACACTGCCCTAACTGATCACATTTTGCTCTTCAAAAAACTTAACATTCCTGTTTTGAAAGGATGGTACATCACACGTTTGCTCCAGCGAAATACCAGTTTTGTTTGTTTTTTCAAGTGCATCTTTTTAGTGAGGGTCTCTCACTTACCTCAAAAATCAACGTAGCGTTGGGAGGGATCTTTGGGGGGCTCCCAGCTGAGCCATAGGCGTATTCTGGTTTACACGTAATCCGACAGATTTCACCAACCTTCATGGTCGCCACAGCAATGTCCCATGCTTTGATCACCTCACCTACGCAAGTCAAATTTCAATCACATCATTGCTTGGCATAGGCGAAAGACATCATCGGCTGTGAAACTGAGCATCGTCACTTTCAGTGCACAAAAGCTAAGATGGAGCAGAACTACTGAAAGACTCGTGCTCACTCCGATTCATGTGCATCAGTTTTAACCTTAAACAAATTATAAAGTTACTTGGGGATCCAAATTTGGCTAAATTTCTTCACTCTAGGTGCAGCGATTCTTTTCCTCTCCTTACTTGGCCTATAAAGAAGACAAGTCATCTGAACACAGACACGGGCTGCAGCACTTGGCACAATCTCAAGCGTGAGGAAATAACAATAAACTCTTTGAAGAGGAAGGTCTTGGGGTGAGAGATCGCCTGCTCATGTTTTGAAAACAATCCAAAACAACAGCATTTCTCTCTGTACTTTATCAGTTGGCAAAGAGCAGCGCAAGTGGTAACTAAAAGTTACATGTAGTTGTAACAGAAATGGGGAGGAAAGTAGGAGAAGTAGTATTCCTCCTCAGGCCAAAAGCGAACAGAAGCTGGAACCTCAAGTAACAAAATCCTCTCTCTTACTCAAGCTCTCCTACTCGCTGCTCCTTTCAGCTCAGTCAAGCAGCCTTTCTCTTAGTCTTGTATTAAGAGGCACACTTCCTATCATCTCAAATGTCAGGACACAGTAGAATTTACCTTGCAAATAAAAAAAGGAGCAGGTAAGGAATTGCCAGGGAAAAAATCAGATTCAATAATAGAATTTGCTGGAACAAGGATGTTTGGATTTCTGTATTCAAAAAATGAAGGCTTTTGATAATGAAGAGAGGCACTGCTTCAAGATTCCTATTTGGGTTAATTTGGGAACTTAGGAAAAAAGGGGAGTATGTTTCATCATGCTGTAGCTGACAGCTGCCCCCATGCACCCTGTCCCAGTATCTGGTCACAGTTAAGTACTCCTGAATTTCAATATTCTACAGAAAAAAAAACAAAACCAAAATCAAACCTCAACCAATCAACAGAATGCACATTCTGGCTATTTAACTACCCTTTATCACCATGCTTCAGGGCAAATTCGCTCCCCAGAGTGCTTTGTCTGAGGCCAATGAACTCTTCAGCAGGTCTTATTAAAAGGCTACACCATCTTCTCATTCAGAAAAATCTCAAAGCCATGCTGATTGGGCCTGCTGATTATTTTCTTATCAAAATAATAAACCTCAAGCTCTGAAAACAAGTTTAAATAGCAACTTAAACATGCAAAAGAGCCAGATATGCAATGAAATCCCATCTCAATGCTTACTAAAACTTATTAATACCAAACCCAAGACATTACCTTTCCCCAAGTCAAATGAGAATTTGTCTCTCCTGTCCAGACTGGAGTCGAATTTGGTGCCATCAAGAAGCCATCCTGTGTAATGGACGGTCACTTTATCACCTATCATCGGAGACTCAGTCCCACTGCCTTCTCTCTTGACAACCTGAGAAAAACAATAAGCAACATAAAGATGGTGAAAACTAAGTCTGCCTATCGGACGTTTATTCCATTTACTTAGATGTATGCGTTACCATCTTCAGTAGATCAAGGATTTACAGGCTGACTTCAGTTATCTGGAAATGGATCGACTATTCTGCCTACAGATTAGCAGAGTTGCAAATGCAGGAACCTCAAGATGGCTCTGCTGTGAAACCAGAACTTCCTGGGCAACAGCTGGCACCAGCTCAGAGATCTCTGCATCTCTAGTCAGCAATGTCGCTCACCTTTCCTCAACAGGATTTTAAATGTTCCTGAAACTAACCAGTTAAAACATTAGGCAGGGGGGTTTTTGCTTTATTCAAGTACTTTCCTCACCACCACCCTAACATTACCCCTGAAATCAGTGCTCTAGGCAAAGCACTTAAACAAGAAAATGAGCCGGTTCTATCCATGTAAAGTCTATTAACATGTAATCTGAGATTAGCTGAGTTGAACCAGACAGTTTTCCAAAGGTTAGCAGAATCTCACCCCAACGCAGGTTAGTTCTAGCAGCCAACACAGCAACACTTAGGAATTACTATGGTGTATTAATTCTTTCTCCCCACAGCTGTGACACAGATTGCCAGCACCTCCATTTCATAGAATCACAGGATGGTTTATGTTGGAAGGGACCTGAAAGATCATCCAGTTCCAACCCCCCTGCCATCAGCAGGGACACCTTCCACTAGACCAGGTTGCTCAAAGCCTCATCCAACCTGGCCGAGAACACTTCCAGGAAGGAGCAGCCACAGCTTCTCTGGCCAACCTGGGACACTGTCTCACCACCCCCTGGGTGGAAAATTTCTCAATATCTCACCTAAATCTCCCCTCTCTCACTTTAAAACCATCTCCCCTTGTCCCGTCACTATCTGCCCACGTACAAAGTCGCTCTCCCTCCTGTTTCTAAGCTCCCTTCAGGTACTGGGAGGCTGCAATGAGGTCTCCCTAGAGCCTTCTCTTCTCCAAGCTGAACAAGCCCAGCTCCCTGAACCTTTCTTCAGCAGAGAGGTGCTCCAGCCCTCTGGAGCACATACAGCTGCAAGGATTTGATTATCTTCTCAGAAGGTTCACCAATCTAGCTAGCAAGACCAGCATCAACTAAATCTACACTATACAGAAAGCAAGATTGGCCAATCTCTCTGGTGTTCATTTGAAATGTGTATAGGGACAGGGAATAATACTGACACATCTCACTGGGATATGGATACGAAGCCTTGTGAATAACGGGATTCCTGAAGTTAAAGTTTGAGTTTTCTCCAGTACTGACTGAAACCATCTAGCTCGAAGCCAAAGCTCTGTGTTACTTTAGCAGGGCAAAAGGGAACCAATGGACCTTGTTTGCTCACTTCTAGAGCGACCTGGAAAACATACTGTTCATACAGGAGAAACACTTGTTCCAGAGCAGTTACACACAAGTATGGATTGGTGTATTCCCTCCTTTAAAGAAAAGCTATGAAGATGTGACACTTCCATACTAATCATGTTTTTCCCTGAAGGAAGCAGGCCCTTGGGAGTCTCCTTCTCAAATTTCAACTTCTTGCAACCAACCACCCTCTCCTACGTTGCTGCCCACCATCCCTGCGACTGGATGGACAACTGAAACTTCAGCACCCTCCAGGCAAAGCTGAGGGAACGCGGACAGCTCCTGTCAGACTCTTGACAAGCTGAAAGCACCGCACTGGATGCATAAAAGAGAAAAAAAAAAATACTACCTGCTTGGTTTCCTAGGCAGAGAAGGCTCAGAGTGAAGAGGGATGCCTGCCCTCATACAGCACACCCCGCACCACCTCAGCACCACAGCAGTTATTAGCATTGCAGAACTCATCTAGTGATTTCTCCCAAATTCAGGCAAGAATTCAAACAACCACTCTCACAGAGATAAGGGAACACAGACATATGAAAACAATGTAAATCTGGTAACCAACCTAAACTACATCACACTTAGGTGTATATACAAAAAAGTAGGTCCAAACTAGTAATTTTAAACAGCCAATCTGAAGTCACTTTGAAATAATAACTGCATTTAATGTAAATATATTAAGCTTTTCCAAATGCCATAGTCTTGTAGTGTCATACCAAGTTACCCAACACGAAAGTAATGAACATCTCATTTCCAGTATTTATTCAGTATTATTATTTTACATTTATTTCATTTTCAAGAGACTCGAGCGTCACTTTTTTCATACACTCAATGTGGCAACCTTGTTTTCCATAAGGTTTACACTTCCCTGTGGATGGAGAAACCCAATTTTTCTGTTTCTTACTGGAACTGCCAGTATTTCTATGCCAAAACTTAATAGCTTACCCTAGAAATAGCACAAGCACATTCAGCAAAACCACGTAAAAACTTCTGGATACTATTCTGATACAAAGGTAATGAACAAATTAAAAAAACCCTCTCCTGGAAACAGTGCAATGACACCAGTACAAAATTAGCGTAGATTAGTTAATAGATTAAATCAAGAGTTAGACCCTTGATTTCAACGGGTGTATTCTGCATGTGGGTAATTATTAAAAAAAAATAAATCCATGAAGGCCAGACTTGATGGTCTTTACAGTCTTTTGCCTGATCAATTCACAATTTCACCTTTCTGAGGTTTCCATAACCTCGGTTCTTTTGGCAGCATTTTCTCCTCTCGCCCTTTTAATTTTTTTTTTTATTATTTTTTTTTTAATTTTTAATTTGCTTCTCCACTATCAGAAGGCGGGTACTGCACGGAACAGGCAGATGCTCACTGCCTGTCACCACGCTCAGGGAGATGCGGGAGCCCCGCTGCAGCATCCTGGGCAGCCAGGCAGCTGAGAACTCGAACCTAATACTGTGCTATGTGCAAAAAAGAATTTAAAAAGGAATGCTCACCAAAGCGTGTTATCAGGAAACATGGGAAAGCAAAGTGCAGAAGCCAACTGCACTTCTTCCATGTGGCCCCCGGTACCCCTCCTGACCTGCAGACAGCACCTCTATGGCAAACCCAGGACTGAGAGCCAGGAGGCTCTAAAGGTTAAAAACAGGATTTTGTCTTTGTGGCGGCGCTGCTTTTATTCTTCTGAACACCATAACTCTGACATTTCACTGCGCTTAAAAAAACCCCCATGCTTCTAGTGATTGTTAAAAGCTTTGACAAAAGACTGAAGAAGTTTCTAGAGCTATGGAGATATCTGACAGAGGGAGTCGGTGCAACTCCCCCTGACGGTACAAACTCTGCTGCCTTCACCAACCGCCCTCCCAGGGCGAAGGACGGCAGCCAGGCGACCGCCGGGCACACAGGGCGCCCGGAGCAGCGGGCCCGGCCCAGGGCCGACCCTGCTCCCCGCCACCAGCTCCGTCCCCGCGGCGACCTAACCCAGGGGCGGCCCC
>NW_010290512.1:5004-12170 GCF_000700745.2 Antrostomus carolinensis | reverse complement strand
GTCCCCACAGACACCCTGTCCGTGTCCCCACTGTGAGCGATGGGGGTCCGTGCTGTTGGCTTTCACCATAATAATTCTTTGTTTGCTGACATCTGGGGAATTTGAGGCCTGAAATGACCAACCCTGGGGGAACAAAGGGGGAAGCTGAGGAGATATGAACACCACTGTACCCACCATCTGGAGAGAACCCAACCGGCGGTCTGGAGGTCAGATAACCCCTTCATCAGGGGTGAAGAGGTCACTCTGAAGAAGACTGTGGGCCTTCCTCCCAAGGACCTTTCCCACGGGCACCGGGCAGCAGTGCACGTGCATGAAAAGATAAGATTTTATCTTAATAAATCCCACCCAAAGTAATGAGGAGAACCCTGCCCCTTTTTAAAACTAATTATAATAACCCAGCCTTAAAATGAATATGGATGTGAGTGATGCAATCCTCAATGTATATGAAGGGATAACGTCTCTTTCCCGGGTGCCTCTGACTCGGGTCAAGCACCCAGCGCTGGGCTTTTGCTTTATTGACTTTGTCCTCACAAATAAAACTAAACCCACCTTGATTACAAGGCTCGGGTGTTTATTACACCCACAGACATGCTGCCCATGTCCCCACAGAGACTTTGTCCTTGTCCCCACAGAGACCACAGCCACCACACCCATCCTCACACGTTTGGCCAAGGTGTTCCTCGGCCCCAGCAGCCAGCACTGGATGTCACCTCACAGGTCCTGTCCTCAACCCATGTCACCTCCCTCAGAGCCCTGCACTGCACGTGTGCGCTGTGCAGATTGCTGGTGCCCCCAGTGTGACTCTTCTGACCAAAACCAGCAAGGGAAACCATTGCCATTGTCTGCTGTGTAGTCACACAATCACAGAATGGCTGAGGTGGGAAGGGAGCTCAGAAGATCACCTTGTCCAACCCTCCTGCTCAAGCAGGGCCACCTAGAGCCAGTTTCCCAGGACTGTGTCCAGACTTTTTTTTAAATATTCCTAAAGATGGAGACTCCACAACCTCCCTGAGCAACCTGTGCCAGTGTTGTCACCCTCACAGTGAAAAACTGTTCCAGAGGGAACCTCCTGTGTTCAGTCTGTGCCCATTGCCTCTTGTCCTGGCACTGGACACCACAGAGAGCCTGCCACTTCCCTTTTTGCACCCTCCTTCCAGGTATTTACATACATTAATAAGGTTCCCCTGAGCTTCATCTTCTCCGGGCTAAACAGTCTCTCAAAACAAGGGGGCTTGTGGGTTGAAATGAGAACATGGAGGGCTCACTCACACGTTATGGTCACGGGCAAAACAGACTCAACTTGGGGAAGAAAAATTCAAATTAATTTGTTACCAATGATTCAGAGTAAGATAATGAGACATAATAACCACATCTTAAATCACCTTCTCCCCACCCCTTCCTTCTTCCTGGGCTCAAATTACTTTGCTCATGATTTTTCTACCTCCTCCCTTGCAGCAGCACAGGGAGGATGGGGAGTGGGGGTTGCAGTCACACATTGTCCTGCTGCTCCTTTCTCCTCAGAGGAATGGCTCCTCACACTCTCCCCCACTCTGGTGTGGGATCCTTCCTGTGAGCTAAAAGAGTTCAGGAACAAAGTGTTCCAACACAGGCTCCCCACGGAGTCATGGAGTCCTTCGGGCACAACCCTGTGCTCCAGCATGAGGACATCCATGGGCTGGAAATGGGTCTCCACTCCAGCACACCTCCTCCCCCTGCTCTGGCAAGAGCTGGTTTGGTCTGTACCATTTTCCACGAGTGAGCAGATTCTGACAAAACTGCCAGACAAAAGATGAGACAGCAATTTGCAGATGATAATGGCTGCATCATGGCCATTTAGGTCTTGGTGGCCACCTGTCCTGCCTACATGGAACTCTTGCCTTGACCTAATGGCACTGCTGCCAGCGTACATCAGGCCTTAGCACGAGCTGTGTTAGACACAATCTGAGCAGGAGTTGAGTGAACAGTCACATGAAGGCAAAAATGAGCTGCCCAGGCTCCAGTGTACAATTCCTCCCACTTCCTTTGGCACAGGAAGATCAACAAAGTAGCTGCCCCCCAGGACAGCATCTAGATGGGCTTTCTCATGCAGCATATCGTGCCCCTTCAGACACCCCGGTGGTAGCAAAGCTTTCAAAATGGTACCAATTCCGTGGCACTTGCTCATCCTGCCACACGTGTCACTGTGCACAGGACACTGTGGCTTTAAGCGCCCAGAACTCTCAGAGTTCTCACAAGCTCCATCTGTCTTCTCCACCCAAATGTCTGCCCATGCTCTTTCCTTGCCGGGAATCCCTTTTCTATGTACAGATCTCTTATTCCCAGTTACTGCTCTGAAAGCAACTCTGCTTGTTCCTCAGAGCTTACATCTCCTCGCTGGTACCTCTGATATCAATTGCCTTGAACTAATGTCTTCTAACTCATATGGAACCTGCTTCTTCTGAGTCACCTCATTAACAGACATCCTCAGTGTGGTGGTTTGGGTGGATTCACCCCTTTGGCTTGCACCTTGCAGCCAAACACAGCCTGCTCTGTCACCCTCTCCCCTCCTTGCCCAGGGAGTAGGGGAGAGAATTGGAAGGAAAAGTGCAAGGAAACTCATGGGTTGAGATAAAAACTATTTACTAATTAAAATAAAATAATAATGATAACAACAGTGATAGCAGAATATTCAAATGAGTGATGCCCAGTGCAGTTGCTCACCACCCACCGACCAATGCCCAGCCTGTGCCAGCCAGAGATCCCAGAGCAGAGACAGTCCCCAAACCCTGGAAGAGCGAGAGCCCAAGTGATCCCCGAGACAACACCCCCGATTTCCGGTCAACCCTGGTTAATGTATTGACATGACGTGACATGATCTGGAATATTTTATTGGCACATGCAAATGCCAATTTTGGGTTTTGCTATTTTATTACACTTCTCCCTCCCGGTCCTAATGGAGCTGTGAACCAGCCAAGTACGATGGCCTTGAGCTCCAGCAGCAACTCATAACATTAGTACATTTATTAATGTTCTTCTCATAACAAGTTCTGCTGAAACTAAAACACAGCTCTTCTAACTCCTAAGAAGAAAATTAACTTTATCTTAGCAAAACCAGGACACTCAGTTACTGCCCATTTAAATCAGCTTTGCCATTGAATAAGCTCCCTCCAGAAATGGTTTGATAGGAGACTAGACAAGCATTTATATAAGCCCTCTATTAGGCATCTCTGAACAAACAGACTACAACAGCCTCAGGAGACCCCTGACCTGCAAATCACTCAAATCTAGAAGAACATTACAAAGGAGGAATTATACACACACATGGCAAGTGTGACTTTCCAGTTTTCACTGGATCACAGTGGCACCTTCTTCTCTCTTTCCCCATGAAATCGTCCCATCACACCCAGTCTTCCCTTCTCCCCCCAGTTCATCCCTGTTTACGACCCACCAAAGTCCACAAGACATCAGTCACCTTGGTCTACCTATACTCTTTGCATCCCCTTCAACTGACTTTTTCAGCCCTCTACTGACCTTTGCTTACTCCAATTTTCTAGCCTCTTTCTGCTATTAAGTCTTCGCACTTTGACTGACATCCATCCCCTATACTCACAGCCTTCCTAGATGTTGTCTGCCTTCTCAGTCCTGCTTATCCAATTAGCTCATCCAAATAAACTTCCACACTGGGTTAGTTCTCAGTCCTTCATCCACCCACCAATCCCTTCACTCCTTTCCACCCCACCTTGCCCACAGCACTTACTTTTCCCTCTCATCCCTTTTTCTCTATCATCTCTCTCCCCTTCAGTTCCCTAGAATTATCCTGCCACATAAATTTCTTTATATGACAAGTCCTTATAAATCAAGTCATACAAACTCCAAGATTTGCAGTGTCAGTCTTCATATTTCATGGAAGGGAAAACTTTCAAACCAATCCATTAAAATTCTGCTTTTACCAACTGTAAATTATCAAAGCAATGTGAAACTTGGAGCACATGTTTGACGCCTCTCCACGTGTGGAGGAACAGCTTGCTTGAGCTATTTCCATCTGTGTTGACAGGCTTGTTCTTTCTCTTTGATGTGGACTTAATTTGCATGGCTAGTATGAAAAAAAACCAAACGAGTGGCTCATCTGATCCCTCTCCAGATACCTGCAGTGTAGATGTCCATATCTGCTAATTGTCCTGTATAGCCAGTCTAGAAAAATTGACTCTTTTCAAGTTTGTCTCCTTTGATCTATTTTAGACACCCATTTCAAAATTAACTTAGTCAGAGTTAATGTTAATGGTCATTAGAGTTTATGGTTAGCAGAAGCCTTGGCTGACCTCTAATTTAGGACCTCAGGTCTAGGCTTTTGCATTTAGTCAGATTTTAAGAAAACCCTCAGGTATGATTAAAACTTTCAGTGACACGAAATACAACCTGCTTCATGTCAACCCAACTCCCATCTTCCCAATGCTCCAGCTGTTTCACCAGCTCCCAGCCAAAAAACTAACAATCACTAGCGTTGCCAAACATGGTGCTTAATGTCATGTTATCAGTGAAGAGGTTAAAAAACTACTTGAGAGATTCTTCTTACTGATTTTTAAGTTCTTTGGGAATAGACTGAAAGACCCTCTTGTATTCTATCCCCTCTTTCTTGCTCCATGACCATAATCTATTACTTCCCTCCACCCCAAGCAACAGAGTCAAAACTGTCCAGATTTGTGAATCAGAAGGCAAAATTTTCCCTGGCACTACTGTACATGTCCAGATTGTGGTAGTGGGAGGGCTGCAGGGGTGGAGGACCTGATGCATGAGAGGTTGGATGTCTCCTGTAGACACCACAGCCCGGGGAGGACCCACGCTGGAGAAGTGTGAGGAAGAAGGAGCAGCAGAGAAGAACTGTTACAGACTGACCACAACACGCCATTCCTCATCACCCCTGCACTGCTCACAACAGAGGGTAGAGAGAGGAGAAGGGGGTGAAGAAGTGAAGTTGAACCTGGGAAGAAAAGATGGGTGAGGGGAAGGTGGTGGTTTAATTTTTATCTTTGTTTGTCACCTTCCAAATCTATTTTAATTTGAAATAAACTAAATTAATTTTCCTGAAGTTAAGTGCTTTGCCCATGATGCTACTTGGTAAGTGATCTCCCTGTCTTTAGCTCAACAAATGAGCTTTTTCATCTTCTTTTCTCCCCCTGTGCTGCTGAGGAGTGAGGGAGCAGCTCGGTGGGCATCTGGCAGCCAGCCATGCTCAATCCACCACAATCACAATTTGTGAGGGCTCATCTGCAGCATGGCATCCCCTTTTGTGTGGCTTCCCCACCCTACTGTACAAAAAAGACATCAGCCAACTGGCAAGAGTCCAGTGGGAGCCACAAAGATTGTCCAGGTCTGGAGCACCCAATATACAAGCAGAGACTGAGAAACCTGGGTTTGCTCAGCCGCAAGGAGGGAAGGTAAGTGGGACATGAGGGCTGTCTTGAGCCACCTGATTAAGGGTCAGTAGAGAAGACAGAGCCAGACTCTTCTTGGAGGTGCACAGTGAAAGGGTGGGAGACACAAAGTGTAGCGAAGGAAATTCTGTCTAGAAGAAGAAAAATCTTTCACTGCATTGGTGGCTAAGCACTGGTATGGGGGTCCAGAGAGGTTGTGGGATCTTTTTCCTATGGAATATTCCAGACTTAACTGACTAAAGCTCTGAACAACCTGACTTACCTTTGATGTTGGCTCTGCTTTGAGGAAGGGTTGGATGTTCAAGTTAAACTAGTCTATTATTTTGTTAGAATGACCATGAGCAGCATCACCTTCAGCTCAGAATGGAAAGTTCCCTTCTCAGACTTACTGACTCACAAAGCAACTGGCCAAGGGGTTGGAAAAATGAAATAACCTTTGTGGTAATATTTTTTTAGAAAGTATGAATAAACACTCCTCTCTTCCCTCCCTCTTGTCTGGGACAGCTCAAGGCACAACGCCATGGAGGTTTAGACCATCTTCTGACCTGTATGGTTCCTGATCGACCTGAGAAATTATCATCTTTATAACATAAAACTGACTTTGGAACCTGCCATGATTGTATAGCCTGAAACCAACAGTGTGCTCACATGGAGAGATGTGGCATGGGGACACTTGAAGACAAAGACTTCCTGGAGTAAGGCAGAGGCACCATGACCAGTCACAGTCTATCCGTATCACCTCCTGGAGAAGGACCTGTGCTGATCTAACCCCTGAACTGCTTCAGGAGGCTGTCCAAAGAAAGACCTCATCATTTCAGCCCAGAAGGAGCCTGCATCATCTCTCATGTACAGTTCTTGACCAGCAACTTGTGAACAGGGTTTGCTGGAGCTTGTGAATCTCTTTCAACTTTTCTACAAGACCTATAATCTTTACTGAGTTTGTTTTCTTTAAAGCTCCAGAAGCTGTATCATTACAGCTGATATTTCACTTCAAAAGTCAACTTTGAGTCTTTCTCTTTTCCGAGGATGACCTGAGAATATAAACTCTGATTTTTAAAATTGTATAAGATACCATGTAATTTAAATAAAAGCAGGAAATCACTTCTATGCTATTGGGGGATTTGCTTTTTAAAATATTGATGTTGCAGTTCATTCACTGCTTGGAGATAGTGAAATAACTATCACTTCAGGAGGCCAGAGAGATGATCTGGACAGAATGAATTTTCCACTTTCAAATTCATCAGCAATACTATTCATTGGAGACTGGAAGCCAGAAAAAAACAATCAAACAAACAAAACAAAAAACAACCGAGGGTGAAGTGAAAGAACTTGTCTTGGGCACAAAACTCTCCAGGGGCCAGCTTGTGAAATCTGAAGAGGAACTTGGTGTGTTTAGAGAAACAAGAATCAAGACAGAATTCTATATTAATTTATAATTAATACAGGTGTTGTGCTGGGAATTCACCGAGCCCATAAAGTTGATTTTCTACCCTAGTGAAAATAACCCGAACAGATCCCAAACTTCCATCATCCATTCAGGTTGAAGCAGAAATACTCCCACATCTGAATATATTTAATGGGATGCACATATTCTAACCCAAAGAAGGGGCAAAGCTCATGGCTCTTCCTGTCCTGCCATGCCATACAAATAGCAGGACTTCACCTGAAGCTACTTGCAGTGATTCCTACATGCCTGTATGTCCGTCCCCAAACAAGAGTTTGGCAAATGTTTAATCACCAATGGATTCATCAGAA
>NW_010290512.1:0-4978 GCF_000700745.2 Antrostomus carolinensis | reverse complement strand
CCTCCCTTCCCACCTGGATATCCTAATGAATGAGGTTTGGTGTCTGACTGAATTAGACACATGGCATCTGACGTGTTCTGGACGTTATCTAATCCAGGGCAGCCAGGTAAATTCTCTGTGGGTAAATTTTTACTATTTCACAGCAGACTGGTGATGTTCTGGCCAGTACATTGAAATTACACATTTAGACAGAAGCTGACCTCTAAACTAGAATATATCAAAGACACATGTTAGGACTAACTCCATTTTTTATTTCTTAAAAGCAAAGGAAGCCAGTCTCTGAAAAGTGATTTTAAATTTACCAATCAATCCAGTCACCTCGGTGCCTTGCAGATACTTTGTTCAATTAGATGGGAACTGAGCTGAGCCACCCTTTTTCTCTGCAGTACAACTCTTGCCACAGCAGGATCACCATTTTCAGGCAGTGTAACTGTACAGTTTTTATTGTGAGAGGATGCCAGCTGGACTTCTGGAAAGTTTGAGTTCCTTCAGATTTGGGCAATTCTTGTCAAGCCCTTTGAATTGGCCTCTGTTAACGGTGAGGTAGATCTTTGCCTTTTTCATTTATAAGAAGCTAGAATACAAATTTCTCTAACGTTTTTTTCATAGTCATAACATTTTCCTCATGTTTGATTCACAAGTGTTGAGTGAGGTATACCTCAGCTTCCTCTAAATTGCAAAACAGACCCTGAGACTTCACACAAACATCAGTTTTGATGCTGTCTTTGGGGAAAACCAGTTCAACTGACTGGCTCCTTTTCCTGCCTGTCCATATGGCATCATTTGTTTTTGACTTTGAGTTCACCGTGTGTCTGCTGAAAGCAGATACTTGGGTGCAGAGCTGACAAGTTGTTTATTTATCACATGCTAGTCCAGACTTTTCTTCAAGAGGATTATTTGGTTTGTTGGTCTGACACTTCAATTAGAAAAGCAGCCAGACAGATGGATCCTCTGCCAGTCAATATGGATCTTGTAAACACTTGCTCTTGTCAAACTTGATGCTACTGAGATATCACAAGGCGACCAATTTAGCTGACTAACAAAACTGGTGCCCTAATACATCTGGAGTCTTGTGACAGCACTAAATGATGCTGAGTTAGTTTACCACGTGCTCCGTATTCAATCCATCCTACATGAACTATAAACTAGTTCTCGGTGCAATTTTAGTGGTGAGTCATCAAAGGTGTACATGTCCTACACAGGCTGGGTTCCACCTCTGTGGTGATGCACGTCAAATTAATATTTCCAACCATGTAAAGCAAATTTGCAAGTACAAGGTAGCAAAACTGCCTAAATTCACTGCCAATTATATACCTTGAAAAAGTGAAGTTGGTGTTAGACAGAGTAAAACTTTATTTTAATTAAAATAGGACTTCACGAGGGTTCGCAAAAATTTTACATTCCACTTCTGATTTCTAGATATAAAACAAATTAATGCTCGAAATTCTATTAGAGGTCCACCAAATCCTAGCTGGCATTTATTTTGTTAAAGATATTTCTTTGTACAATTACAACTAAACCACAAAGAATTAAAATTCAAAACTCATCCAAATTTTGAAATGCCAACAGGCTATCTGAGGATCCACAACCATCATGGTTATAACCAACAGTTGCTTTGTTGGTTTCAAACAGGTGAAGAGCTTATTAAAAACTTGATTAATTTAAAGAGTAATATTTTCTAGTGAGATCAAGTACGAAAAGTTTCAGGATTAAAGGAAAACAGTTGAGTTTTCCAATACCTGAAGGGGGCCTACAAGAAAGCTGGGGAAGGACTTATCATAAGGGCAACTAATGACAAGACAAGGGGAAATGGGTTTAAGCTGGAAGAGGGGAGGTTTAGATTAGATATTAGGAAGAAGTTCTTCACTGTGAGGGTGGTCAGACACTGGAACAGGTTGCCCAGAGAAATTGTGGATGCCCCCTCCCTGGAAGTGTTGAAGGCCAGGCTGGATGAGGCTTTGAGCAACCTGGTCTAGTGGAAGGGGTCCCTGCTGATGGCAGGGGGGGTGGGACTGGATGAGCTTTAAGGTCCCTTCCAACCCAAACCATTCTATGATTCTATGAGTTAAAAAGGAGAGGTAAGTTACAATTTTGACAGGACAATTTAGAGCATGAGGGGAACAAATCTTGCCCAAAAGCCGCATTTTCTACCTTGGCGTGCGCACTCTGCCGCTTCCCACCATAGGAGGTTAATTATTGTTCCTGCTAATGAACCCAATAAAATAACTGAAGAAGTAAACTATTTAGAATTCTAAATCTCATTTTTTAGACTGACATATCACTTATCAGTGTAGATATCCCAGTCTAGATCTGGCAAAGGATTTAGATTTAACTCAGACACCATAATTTTTTAGATCAGTTTAATACTCAGAACTTGTCCCATCAGCAGAAGCTGAAGAAATCATCACTCAGTTCTCCAGAAAAATCCCATCACTCTAGAAATCAGTGATTTCTCCCACAAACATCCATCCAAAACAAGATAGTGTTGTCTGGGGAACAGGCAGGTTGCTCTTCATGCTCCCCAAGCTGTGAAGGTTCGATAGGACAGCAACAGAGGAGCTCGGTCCTTAACTTGCAGCCAGGTTTAGCTAAAGCTGTGACCCAGTGGATGCTGTGAAACCAAAGTGCATTGAGCTTGTAATGAGTTTCTTCCAAAAAGCATCGTCCATAGGAAGCATGGACAGGTGACTCCAAGTTCAGGGCCAGCTCCAGGTTCACATCAAACATCTCCTTGATGGTTCTTTGCTGCATAGTCCTCAGCCAGCTGGGACTGTGCATTTATTGCTTTGCTGAAGCTGTTGCAACACAAACGCTTCAGCACTGAAAATACAAGACCAATAGGGCCAGTCGCAGCAGCACTTCCTAGGCAAGGTTCACTCTAGCAGATCTCATGCCTTGGAGACAACCTTACTGAGGTGAGGCATGGAACTGCCCTCTGCCATCACTCCTGGCAAAGACCCATCCGTCACCATCCAGGGGTGAGTCCTCCAGGATAAGGTTATAGAGTCACTCCTGTTTTCAGCTAATGATTCCAGTCCTTCAAGCCAACCCATGAAGTTGGTTGAATTGGTGAATACTATTAGAAGTGAAGGTTTCTTCAACAGCAAGGAAGGAAACTGTCTCATCATCAACTCCATTGTTACCAAAATGCTAAAGCAGCTCTGAAAACTCTGCATCTGGTTGGGAAAGGCCTGCCCTGAAGTAGAAGTCACAGCAGGCAGATGATCTAATTTGACCACCTACCTATGGCATGATTCACCACAGCGTTAAGTGCCTGTTTCTGTCAACTGTGACACAAACCAAATGAAACTAGAGCTGAAAAGATGCCTAAAGCCCTAACTCACAACACCCAAAATGTAAACTTAAAAAGGTAAGCTTGATAAAGAAGGAATAATGAGGAGAAGTATCACCTGGACATACAGAGAAGCTTGCTGCGTGTTGGAGAGGAGTGAGGGAGCCAAGGCAGGGGTAGAAGGGGGGGGGGGGGGGAGGAAATCAAGCAAGCTCAGTCATAAAATCATTGAGGTTGGAAAAGACCTCTAAGATTCTATGACTGATCTTGCTTGATCATCATCAGACATCTTTCTCTGCACTTAAGAAGAGCAAAATTCAGATATCACCACTGCCAGGCTGGACTGGTTACACCTCACACCAGGCACCCACAGCAAAGATGCCATCGCTCACCTCCACACCCCAGAACTCAGCGATCTGCATCCACAGAAAGCCAGGTACATTTTCTTGGCTCAAAATCTGACCAACTCCACAGGCAACTACAGTCGCCTCCAAGATCACGTTCCCCACAGCAGAGAAAAAGGAAATGCAGAGACAAATACTCTCCTTCAGTAATTCATTTTTACTGAGCAAGTCTTTGTAGGAAGATCCCCCGAAATATTCACGGAGTCCTCATGGAGGTAAGAGTGAACTTTCATACTGACCTTTATTAGCTTAAAACAACACACTTTTATAGGGTTCTACAGGGTTCATGTGGTACAAACAAAACTACTATTGGCTTAATTAACTAAATATCACACATATTGCCTTATAATTGGTTATAGGTGAATTTACTTCCGCATTCATGCCAGCCTCAGTCTCTCCCTCCTTCCGCTTCCAGGATCAGTCTCTCCTTACTTCCGATTCCACGTGGCACTTCCTCCCCACCCCCGTGGCCAGCCAATCCTGTTGAACATCCTCCCTTCTGTTTACGACCTTACTGTCCTTCCTCATTCTTATCCTTCAAGGAGACTTCAAGGGCACTGCCTTCAGGGTTACGGGCTGGGTTGTGCAGGCAGACCTTAAGTAAAACATCATGCCCTTGCTCTGCCAAGATATTCTCTACGAGTCTTTTTGCCATGAGGTCACAAACTAGACCTCATCCTTTGCTTCACAGGAGCTTCTCCATTGCTACTTTGTCAGCCAGAAGCAGCAACCTTAGAGCTCAACTGCTCTTGCCATTTCTTGCTCAAACATTGTTCCTGCTCCTACCTCAACTCCTCAGCAGGCACAAGCCCTGTTCCTTCCAGCCAAAGAGCAGACCATGCAGCTGCCTTGCAACGAAAGGAGTCCCAAAGAGGCCTTGATCCTCCTGACCCCTTTGATGGCTGACCAGGGCCACCTGCGTGGTTGAAAGTCTCTCTTCCTAGGGTGGATGCCACTCTGGCTTCATGCACATTCATGAGCATTGAGCATCCAAAGTCACAGAATCATAGAATTGTTTCGGTTGGATCATCAAGTCCAACCGTACATCTGACACTGCCAAGTCCACCACTAAACCATGTCCCTGAGCACCACACTTACACATCTTTTAAATACCTCCAGGGACAGTGACCCCACCTCTTCCCTGGGCAGCCTGTTCTAATGCTTGACAACCCTTTCGGTGAATAAATTTTTCCTAATATCCAACCTAAATCTCCTCTGGCACAACTTAAGGTGATTTCCTCTTGTCCTACTACTTGTTATTTGGGAGAAGAGACTGACCCCC
>NW_010290511.1:21096-25172 GCF_000700745.2 Antrostomus carolinensis | reverse complement strand
AGGGTGAATCCACCCAAACCACCACATAGTTCCACCAGAGCTGGATCTGTGGCAGCAGCTATTAACTCCTTGAAAAGCACAAAAAGGTACAGATGTGTCTGACATAATTAACATCACGGCAATGAATGTTTTTCTACTGGTAATGTAACCAAAGGAGGTTTTCTTGCTGTCCCCCAAAAGTTGTCAGCCTTTCTCTTTGTGTTCCCTCTATAGAATTTATTTTAAGAAGGGAAATAAAAAGCAGATTTTGCAAATGTACCTATTTATTCTTGCTTTTTGTCATGGAGATCAGATAAAGACCTAGAGGTGCTTCCTGCAAAGAGCAACAGCATATGCAAGCTGAGCAAAAAATCCAGTCAGTGCTGGATTCCAGAGGAAAAGGTTGTGTTTGGATGTTCTGTGCTGCCTGGAAAGAGACCTTCACAGAGAGCGAAACAGTTGTTATTTTTACTGTCAGAGCATTTTCATTCTGTCTGATGAGAGCTGTGTCCTCCCATCTTTCTCTGACGCTGACTGGAGTTGAATTGCTTATTTCCTGATTGGTTTCCTATGGAGACTTGCAGAACCACTGATGGATTTCTGACAATCCTTCTTTCTCTTGCTAATAATGTTTAAATCTGTTTTCAGTCAAATATGACAGAAGAGCAAAATGTTGAACAGCAGCTCATGCCACCTATTTGTGAAAATAGGCAGATGGGTAGAAAATAAAGCACCTGTAAGCATACTTACTGAAATAAAGGCTGGAAACTCATGCATCATTAGAGAATCCAGGTGGGAGGGACACCTTGTAGGTGTTGCTATTATGGGAAAAGCTTCACTTGGTGATTTGGCTTCTTTAGACATGGAAGTCAGTCAATTAGGGCACAAGTCCCTGGGGATGGACTTTTTCAAGGGCAGGTAGTGGTAGAACAAAGGGTGATGGCTTTAAACTGGAAGAGGGGAGATTGAGATGAGATCTGAGGAAGAAATTCTTTCCTGTGAGGGTGGTGAGACAGTGTCCCAGGTTGGCCAGAGAAGCTGTGGCTGCTCCTCCCTGGAAGTGTTTAAGGCCAGGTTGGATGAGGCTTTGAGCAACCTGGTCTAGTGGAAGGTGTCCCTGCTGATGGCAGGGGGGTTGGAACTGGATGACCTTTAAGGTCCCTTCCAACCTGAACCATTCTGTGAGTCTATGACTCTATGATAAGTCTCCAGGAAACCAGGATTCACTGGTGCTTGTGCCCATAAATTACTTGTGCAAGTTTTTGCAGGTTGCTAGAAAGACTTCTTTGTGTAGCAGGTTTTAAAAAACCTAGTCCACAGCCAGAACACTGCTTCCTTTTAGAAAAGGCTGTCAGTGTGTCAACACCACAAGCTACAAATGCAGTCTGATCTTTGAAATAATTAATGTACTACTTAATAAAACATCCAAATTTACCCCTTTAATCAAAGGTTCTCAGAGCACTTTGCATATGTTAGGAAGTGATCCCCATGGATGAGGGAAGCCACCTCATTCTCATTTTACAGAGGAGAAACGTGTGGCAGGTGGGTAAAACGGTTTGTTCAGGGTTACATGACAGGTAACCGTCATGGTCAGGATATTCATGAGGGGCTCTTCCGCTCTTGCTCTCTCTGGCTTTCGCTTGGGCTCTTGCTCTCCTAGGATTGTGGTTTCGGTTCGGGATTGTCACTCTTCCAGGATCGTTATCTGGGACTGGGTCAGGCTTGGTTGGCAGGTGGTGAGGAATTGCACTGGGTATCACTCATTTGCATATTTTATTACTATTTTTATTATCATTACTATTTTAATATCAGTATCATTTTAAGTTTTATTTCATTTCAATGATTAAATTGTTCTTATCTCGACGTACGAGTCTCCTTACCCTTATCCCCCAATTCTCTCCCCTATCCCCTGGGGTTGGGGGGAAGTGAGCGAATGGCTGTGTTTGGCTGCTAGCCCAGTGCTAGCCCAGTGCTAGCCCAGTGATAGCCCAGTAGCTGTTACACTTCAGTAAAATACCTGAAGACTGTGGCATGGCCAAGGCAGCAGGGTCAAGGCATGGTGACTTCAGTAGCCCTTAGCACACAAGAGAGAGGTAGCTAGCAGCCCTTGCAGCCAGCTCTGAGTGTTTAGCCTGAGTTACCAGGTGTAAATGGATACAGATGACAGCTGAGCCATCTGATTTTCAACTTATTTTGCCAAGTAAGATTCAAATCTCTGCCCAAACTGTACACACTGGTCACCCTGACACCACACACTTCATTAAAGATGCCTTCAGTGCTGCTTCTTCTCACACCTGCAATTATAGCACGTGGTGTTTGGCTTATACCTGTTGAACTCTAAACCTCATGGGACCAAATTTCATCTGTAAATTATTTAGGTGTTTATTAAATGCTTGTTCTTTATACGAGAACCATACAGCACTGCAATCCTGTTGCATCACACAGAAGTTAAATACCTCTCCAGGCACCAACTAATTAATTTTCCTCACTCACATCTGTAGTAGGCTGGGAAATGTGAGATGATGTGTTTCAGCTTCCAGTGAGGTGGCCAATGGAAGTTGCTATAATAAATCCCAGCCATAATACCTAAAAAATTGCATATGCATTTTTAAATGCAGATTTGTTTATTTATTATTTACTTCCTTGGATAATGAAAAAGTGAACAAAAGGTTTGTTTTCTAAATACTTTTCTGAGCTTTTGAATTCTGTACAAGCTTTGTCCTGCAAACTTGTGTGTGTGCAAACTGGTTACACAGGACAGAACTTGATTGAGAAAAGTGGCAAAGATCTGGATTTTTTTGCATTAAGCTCCTCGTATTTTGAAGCCTGTTTGGTAAAACAGGCAGTGGATAGAGATTCTAGTCTTTCTGCAGCTGATCTAGCATGTTTTTCTAAAGGAATGTGTGATATCTGAGCTTTGAAATGGTGAATATCACAGGAGTTCAGAATCCCCCAAAAGAGACATTTCAAGCTTTGCAAGAATGAATATTTAAAACAATCAAACACCCAACATCATCAGGTTTACAGGCAAAATGAAGGCAAAAAAAAGGTGTATTAACCCATAGCAATTAACAATCCTGGCCAAGCCATCTTTGCCCCCTTTCCAGACCTTTTTGGAGTCCAGAGTTTTGTGAAAACAGGATGGGTCATTAATGAGAGTGGGGCTTTTAGCTGAAGTGGCTTCCTGAGAAGTAGGAGTCATTAACTACAAACCCCTCTGGAATCAGAAAGGCCTACAACCCTCTCTTTGCAGATTTGGACAAAACTCTTTGTGTAAGATTCAGTAGAACCTCTTCCCTTCCCTCCAGCTCTGTCAATATTGGTTGTCTGTGCTGGGTGTGATGGGATTGCACTGGGACAGCGAGGAAATCTAGACTGGAGGTAGGTAGCTCTTTATGACTTGGTGTTGTAACAGAGCTTATGTCTCAGCTCAGGCTGGGACATGTTGAGCACTCCTGGGCATCTTGGGAGCTTGGCAATCCCAAACACAAGGATGGATGAGGTGTAGGTGATTGCAGCATCTGGAAGCCCTGGATGACAGAAGATCCTAACCGGATTTTGCACCTGGGACACGGCAACCCTGGACACACACACAGTCTGGGGAAGGAGAGGCTGGAGAGCAGCTCTGCAGAGAGGGACCTGGGGGTTCTGCTCCATGGCAAGTTGAACATGAGCCAACAGTGTGTCCTGGCAGCCAAGAGGGACACCCGTGTCCTGGGTGCATCCAGCACTGCACTGCGAGCCGGGCGAGGGAGGGGATCGTCCCGCTCTGCTCTGCACTGGGGCGGCCTCACCTCCAGTACTGGGGGCAGTTTGGGCACCACAGGAGAAAAAGGATCTAAAGCTGCTGGAGAGTGTCCAGGGGAGGGACACGAAGTTGGTGAAGGGCTCAGAGGGGAAGGTGTGCGAGGAGAGGCTGAAGTCACTTGGTTTGTTCAGTTGGAGAAGAGGAGACTGAGAGGAGATCTCATCACAGTCTAGAACTTCTTCACAAGGAGGGGCAGGTGCTGATCTCTTCTCTCTGGTGACCAATGAGAGGAGCAGAGGAAATGGCAGGAAGATGTGCCAGGGGAGGGTGGGGGTGGCCATGAGGAAAA